>NC_091206.1:6743515-6843515 GCF_040958095.1 Procambarus clarkii | reverse complement strand
TTGTAATTCAGCAAAAGTGTAAAATAATCTATGAGTAATTAGTTTCAACTTTCTTTTGAAGTGCGAACGTTCATAAGAAATTTGGAGAAGATTCGTGCCAGCAGCATTGATGTAACCCTTTCGGTCATATTCAATAACACTTATTCGTGATCTTTCTGTTCTCTCTCTCTCTCTCTCTCTCTCTCTCTCTCTCTCTCTCTCTCTCTCTCTCTCTCTCTCTCTTGCTCTCCCTATTTCTCTTTTCTCCTAGTTATCTTACGATTTTACCTTACCATTGGTTCAACGTCTTACGCTTCATATTCCTCACATTATCTCCCATTCCCTCTCTGCTTTCCCGCAAATAATTCCATGAACAAAACAACCCACATTACAGTGTCTAAAACCGTCATTATGTGAGAGACGCAAATGTGTGTGCTGCTGGCGAAAGAAAAGGAGAAGCATTAGGAAGAAGGAAAAGGAGGAAGGGAGTGAGAGCAGGAATCGGAACAGTATGAGGATTAGGTGGAGAAATGCGCTGCCTTAATGCGTTCCGGATCTCCAATAACGGTAGTAAAATGTCATCGAGAAACTATGTATATCGTTTGGAGAGAGCCTGGAAGCTGTTGAGGCCCTGCTTCTGGTTATGTGGAGTTGATAAGTATATATATATATATATATATATATATATATATATATATATATATATATATATATATATATATATATATATTAATTCTACTTATATTAAAATAATATATAAATATATTTTATAAATATACCATTTATTACGTAAAAAGACCATTCAAACTAGTTTTAAAAATTCTATGGCAAAGAGGAAGAGAGAGAGGGGGAGAGACAGAGAGAGAGAGAGAGAGAGAGAGAGAGAGAGAGAGAGAGAGAGAGAGAGAGAGAGAGAGAGAGAGAGAGAGAGAGAGAGAGAGAGAGAGAGATTAATTATTAATTAATCTCAATAATCTCATTAACATTGAGCTGCGAGGAAGTCTAGGGGCACCAAAAATAAAAGTACCTTGTAGTGAAAAGAGCAGAATTCATTTGAAAACCATACAGAAACCAGAGCAAAAACCCAGCTATTACACAGCTGAATCACGAGTACGATGAAGTAGTCCAAGTAATCATGCTAAAGATAAATTGATTATTACTCACAGAGAACGAAAAGGAAGCATGCAAAGACCTTAGTAGACCATTCAGAGAACTCAATACTCCAGAGCAATGTACTGGCCTTCAGGGTCCTGACCGTATACTCTTAACAAGCTGAAAAGCATCATGTTGTCTGGTCTAGTTTACTCTGGATGATACCGAGTGTTTTGGTCGACTAACGAGACAGCGTCCGTGCCGCAGTCCAATTTAGAAACTAATTATGAGTGCCGGAGACCGAAATTTGATGCTAATTGTTTCAGAATTAGGAGTGATTTAATAAGCAATAAAGGGCTTCACGCTCCGTGGGGTTTCCTGATTGTCATGCTCTTCATGATTCTTGGGAGTTATTACAGCATCATCGAAGGTGACGGCAAGTGATGGGGGTGAGAGAGGGAGAAGAGAGGGAGGATTGGGGAAGAGTAGAACAGGGGGGAGGATGGGGGAAGATTAGAAGAGACGAGTTTGAGAGGGAGGGAGGAACAAAATGCGAATGGAAGAGTGGAAAAGAAGAGAAGAGAAGGAAGAAGAGTAAGAAGCGAAAGGAGACAGTGAATCTGTGAACGTTATACTTTTCTCATATGATTTTCCCATCTGACGTACAGGTAAGCATACCAGTGGCTGTGTACAGACACACGCTCACACGATGCCTCAAAAAACGCACCCGCCACTAAACAGCATCAGACGAAGCTCTGACAAAGATAATGAAGGTGGAGGTCATCAGTTGAGCCGAGGACGAGAAAGCGTGGTCCAAAAGCTAAGAAGCAACAGGAACATTATTCACATTCAAAAAGATTTAAGTACGAAAAGCAAGGAGACAAATTGCTTTAATTGACAATGCAGAAGACCAGACAAAAATAATAGAACGTAAACAGTACAGATAATTTCAAGAAACGTTGAGCTGAGAGGAAGAGACTAGGGGCACCAAAGATAAAAGTGAGAAGAAAAGAGCAGAATTCATTTGAAAACCATACAGAAACCAGAACAAGGACCGAGTTATTGCACAGCTGCATCAAGAGGACGATGAAGTAGTCCAAGTAATCATGCTGAAGATAAATCGATTATTACTCACAGAGAACGAAAAGGAAGCATGCAAAGACCTTCAGAGAACTCAATACACCAGACCAATGTACTGTGCTAGTATTGAACAGAAAGTCAAAGAATGTGTATTAACACTGAATCTCCTGAGAAAGCTGTGCACATCAAAGCTAGTCTGGAAAAGACAAGATATTGCCTTGAGAAAATGAAAGAGTGAGCTGAAGCCTAAAGCAACATACTCGCCTTTATATTCAGAAAATACCGAGAAATATGAACACTTCCAGTCATCTGGAGGACAGCCCTTGTTAAGCCGGGTTTCAAGAAAAATAAAGATAACCCTAAACACCATGCAAAGTGAAAGTGAGAAATGAAAATGATCACAGAGAGCTCGCATGGAAACAGAGAATGGTACATCCTGTTTAATAAATATACTGAAGGTCTGCTGCAGGTATATTGAGCTCAGACACTGAGAAAATGGATAGACACATTGCACATTAAGTAAAAAAAATAAAGCCGTCGAGAAAATGCTTCACTCAAGAGGCCGACATAAACACAGGAAAATCTATGTATTGATCTGCTGTATTCACTTCCCCGCTTCATCTGAGAATGCTTGGCTGAACTTAGCAAATTACATCAGGTCTAGCAAGCATATAAAAGGAAGTTTGGAGAGTTAACATCCTTTTCCAGTGAGGAAGAACCTTTCAGTCGCTAATGTGTGTCTAAAATTATATATATATATATATATATATATATATATATATATATATATATATATATATATATATATATATATATATATATATATATATATATATATATATATATATATATGCGAACAAGCCTGAATGGTCCCCAGGACAATATGCAACTGAAATATATATATATATATATATAGGAATAGTCAAAGAGGAATTCTTTGACTATTCTAAGCTAAGCTATACCTGTTTTTGGTTAATTCTTTCCCTAGGGATGGGTTGGTCAGGTGTCGGCCTATATATCCTCCCCCTTCTCCCTTCTCCTTAGTCAGTCTGGTGTTGACAAAGGCTTTAACAAGCCGAAACGTTCACCTCATTTCATATTTCTCTGTGGATTTTCCGCATAAAAGGATCAGTGTTTTGTGATCGTCAATTGCATATATATATATATATATATATATATATATATATATATATATATATATATATATATATATATATATATATATATATATATATTATTAAATATGACCGAAAAAGTAAGATTAATAATTCTAACACGAATTTTCTCAATCTTTCGTACATTACGCTTCACTGTTGGAGGTAAATCAAAAATCACTTCTCCAAAATTCATTTTTATTTCTAGTCTGACGCGACACGGGCGCGTTTCGTAAAACTTATTACATTTTCAAAGACTTCACAAATACACAACTGATTAGAACTTACGTCTCTCTGATATTATATCTACATTTGAGTGAGGTGGGAAAGATGATGTGGCATTAACACAAGACAGAACAGGGGATATTAATAGGGTATTAAAAGTATCAACACAAGACAGAACAGAAACAATGGGTATTGAATAGAAGTGCTTGTAGAAAGCCTATTGGTCCATATTTCTTGATGCTTCTATATTGGAGCGGAGTCTTGAGGTGGGTAGAATTCTACCCACCTCAAGACTCCGCTCCAATATAGAAGCATCAAGAAATATGGACCAATAGGCTTTCTACAAACACTTCTATTCAATACCCATTGTTTCTGTTCTGTCTTGTGTTGATACTTTTAATACCCTATTAATATCCCCTGTTCTTTCAGTAAACAGTAAAAGGCTGTGTTGTATATTTTGTTGGACAAATAAGTTCGAATACATACAGATATATATATATATATATATATATATATATATATATATATATATATATATATATATATATATATATATATATATATATTATATATATATATATTATATATATATATATATATATATATATATATATATATATATATATATATATATATATATATATCTGTATGTATTCGAACTTATTTGTCCAACAAAATATACAACACAGCCTTTTACTGTTTCCAATTAGTTGTCCGGGATTAAGTAATTTCTCCTGGGGGAGGTTAGGAGGACAGCCGCAGGCATGGAAAACGGTTACCATGGAGGGTAGACTGCAGCAGGCGCGTTCGAGGAGTGGTTAACCTCCCACTAACTTGATATACAGGTATACACGTGGTGGACCAGGTTATAATGGAGGAGGATATTCTGCCCCAGGAGGGTTATCTTCTTCTTGAGGTTATCTTGAAATGATTTCGGGGCTTAGCGTCCCCTCGTTTTTTGTTACACATCCCCAGGAAGCAGCCCGTAGCAGCTGTCTAATTTCCAGGTACCTATTTACTGCTAGGTGAACAGGGCCTCATCAAGGAAAGAAACTCTGCTCATTTGTTTCCGCCTCCACAGGGGATCGAACCCGGAAAATTAGGACTACGAATCCCGAGCGCTGTTCACTCAGCCGTCAGGCCCCACTGCAGGGTAACCTGAAGAAGAATATCCTGCTGCTGGGAGTATTATGTTGCCGGACTGCAGACAGCTGCAGGAGACAGCTGTCTCGGCCTCCTGCAGAGGCTCTGCTGCTGATCCTGCTCTGGTAGCAGGATCCTCCTACCAGAGCAGGCGATGAGTCACAATAACGTGGCTGAAGTATGCTGACCAGACCACACACTAGAAGTTGAAGGGACGACGACGTTTCGGTCCGTCCTGGACCATTCTCAAGTCGATTGAGAATCGTCCAGGACGGACCGAAACGTCGTCGTCCCTTTCAACTTCTAGTGTGTGGTCTGGTCAACTCCTACCAGAGGCCTGGCGGATCTGGTGTTTGGGTTAGTCGACGATAAAACCATAAATTCCTGAATGTTGCTCAAAACTGAAGAGCAAACAAACATTTATTTTTTGGCATCATATCCAAACATCGGTCCACAGTAATTCAGGCAGTCAGGTAGCGAGGCAAATATTAGGCTAAATAAACATTGTTTATATTCCTTTATATCGCAGTATATATGCATTTTGGCTTTAATATTTACATAAGCGTATTATAATTGATTGCTTTCGATTCAAATATTCAGCTTCCGTGATAAATGGTCCTACAGTTGTTTTATTTATTAATAATTATTGTTAATTAGCCCATTTGAAGTTATGCATTAATGGAGTTTTGTACTTGACAAAGAAATGAATGATGTGTAATATATATACGCATATAACAACATATATCTGTGATGTTAAGGATATAACACAAGTAATATTTCAATAACGTATAAAATGACTTAAACGAGTTGTCACACACACACACACAGTTGTGTGTGTGTGTGTGTGTGTGTGTGTGTGTGTGTGTGTGTGTGTGTGTGTGTGTGTGTGTGTGTGTAACTCTAGCAAGTGCAAAGTGATGAAGAAAGCCGTAGGGAACAGGAGGTCAAACACAAGGTACCAGCTGGGAGAGAGAACCGTTCAGGAATCAGGAAGGAAGATCTGGGGCTTGATATCACACCAGACCTGTCCCCTGAAGTCCACAGAAAAATGATAACATCAGCGGCGAATGCAAGGTTGGCGAACATAAGAACTGCCTTCAGAAACTTGTGTAAGGAATCATTCAGAACCCAGAATACCTAACATGTCAAACCAATATTGGAATATACAGCTCCCGCGTGGAGTACATATCTACTCAAACACAGAACGAAGTTAGAAAATGTTCAGAGGTATGCCACCAGGATGCCACCAGGCTAGCCCCCGAGCTGAGAGGTATGAGCTACGAGGAAAGATTACTGGAACTAAACCTCACGACACTGGAAGAATGAAGAGTTAGGGGGAGACATGATCTCTGCCTATAAAATTCTGAGAGAAATTGACAAGGTAAATAAAGATAAACTGTTCAGAATGGGTTTTACGCGAACAAGGGGACACAGGTGGAAACTTAGTAACCATATAAGTCACAGGGACGTAGAAAGAATTTTTTAAGTGTCAGAATAGTTAACAGATGGCATGCATTAGGCAGTGATGTGGTAGAGGCTGACTCCATACACAGTTTCAAATGTAGAAATAACAGAGCCCAGTAGGCTCAGGAATCCGTACACCAGTTGATTGACAGCTGAGAGGCGGGACCAAAGAACCAAAGCTCAACCCCCGCAATCACAACTAGGTGAGACCACAGACACACACACACACACACACACACACACACACACACACACACACACACACACACACACACACACACACACACACACACACACGAGCATAGGCTTGAACTGTGTTGCGGAATGTTACGATGTTGGAAGCCGCTTCACAGGAAACGGCAAAAAAACTAAACGCAATACAGAGGGAATAAAAAGACAACAATACAGAGAAGCTTTTCAGGCTGGATGGTACCAAAAGTAAGATTTTAGGTGGTCAAGGTTATATTTTTAAAGTAGTCAGCAAAAAAAATCTCAGATAGAAAAACCATCTTCATCATCGGGAATGTTTTAATTGAGACGACAAAAGAGGAGAGTAGCACAGTAAAGGTAAAAAATAGGCGCATTAGAAGAGAAGAGAGAACCCTAGACACCATCACCTTCCATCCCTGGCTCACGAGCAAGAACATAACTCATTTCACCCCTGACTCCGACGCCACAACCCCTTTCAAATTCCTAACTCTGGTCCCCTTCAGTGCTCCTGTCATGCCCTAACGCCCTCGTCCCAGAGATCATGACCATCACTCAAATACACAACATGGCTCGACGAAGGACTCCAGAGCAGAAGCCTGGCATAATAACGGGCAGATTAGAAGAACGTATGGTAATTTCTGTAAGGAATGTCATGGAACATGGAAAGTAGACGGGGTTATCTTGAGAGGGTATCTTGAGATGATTTCGTTTTTTTTTTTTTTTAGTGTCCCCGCGGCCCGGTCCTCGACCAGGCCTCCACCCCCAGGAAGCAACCCGTGACAGCTGACTAACACCCAGGTACCTATTTTACTGCTAGGTAACAGGGGCATAGGGTGAAAGAAACTGCCCAATGTTTCTCGCCGGTGCCTGGGAGCGAACCCAGGATCACAGGATCACAAGTCCAGCGTGCTGTCCGCTCGGCCGACCGGCTCCCTCCGGTAGTAGGGAATAGTAAGTAGTGGGAAGATCCCGCATAAAATAAAGAAAATTCCTTTCACGTAAATTCTACTCGGAAAATATGTTCCCTGTCTAAAAATAAAACAGTAAAGGTCAAAGGATTAAGCCAAAGTTTACTCAAAATTTAAAAGAAGCCAAGATCACAAGTGTGATGATATAGGGACTTCTCCAAATAAAATGAAAAGAGAAAGCAGAGAAAGATACAGGGAAAGTCAGGAACGATATCGCGTAATGTAGCGAAGTGTTGTAAATTTAAGAATAACATAAAGCCGATACTTAACCAGAGGTGCTGTGGAGCCACATCAGGAGGATAACAACGATAATACCTGGAATAGCGTTGAACTTTCACAGGAAAAAAACACCAGACAAACAAGACAAGGACAAAAAATAAGCGACAAGAATAGTTCCTGAGATGAGAAGGCTACGAGGGAAGGCTGAGGAAAACAGACAACATCACATTGGAGGAAAGGAGTAATTAGGGGTACATAATGATATACAAAATTCTAAGGATAATTGACAACTTAGACAAATTAGAATATTTCTCATCTAGAAGGATAATGAGGAGGATCATAAATAGAAACACGAGATACATAGAAATCTTAATTTTATTTTTAGTGTCGAAAGTGTTATGGTATATACAAAGACGCGATGTAAACTAACTCAATATAGAATTCTTAATGTAAATAGAATAAGATAAGCAGGTAAACTGAGTCATTGAATTAAAATAAGAATGTTTAATATGCGATACAGAGAGCCGATATTCGACCCTTCAAGCATCTAGGTGCGTACACACACACACACACACACACACACACACACACACACACACACACACACACACACACACCAATGCTCCCCTTAAGCATGCCAACACGATCACAAATGCACAACCCCCTAGAATTTTGTCTTCACCCATACCGAGTGGGAATAAACGTATACAATATATTTTTAACTGCTTTAAAATAAGATGATTGACTCCCACACATGAAAGTTAGCCTGCAGGCAGGCTAACCTGAAACGCTCGTTATCCTGAAAAATGGTTTACAAGGTTTGCAGAAGGTATACAGGGGTGAGGCGAGGTGGGGGTGGGTATGGATAATGGAGACTGAAACTGATGCGAGTTGTGAGTGGGCTTTGTTTGTAGAGTGGGGGGGGGGGGCTTAGAGTGAAAAGGGTGGGTGGTGGAGTGGGCTAGGACAGTAGAGAGGGTTATTGATGAGAGTGGGTGGAAAAGCATCGTTAGCGGAGGGGGAGGGGATGTGATTAGCGTGGGTGATGGTGGGATTGGTTATCCGAGAGATGTGTCGAAAGTGGGTGATTTGGTAGGGTAGTATAGTGGAGGGGGGGAGTAATGAGAGTGATAATGGAGTGTGAGTGGTAAGTGGAAGTGGGGAATAAAGAGACTAGGTGGTGAGCTAGAATAGTGGAAAGGGGGTATGATTATTGTGGGTGATGTGGTAGAATTTATTATTGGAGGTGAAGGAATGATGATAGTGGGTGATGAGGTGGGCTTGATGAGGAGGGAGTGATGAGAGAGGGTAATGGGGAGTGTGCTAAGGTAGTGGAAGAGGGGAGTAAGGGAATCACGAGAATGGTTTTATACTATTAGCTCTAAGTTAATTGTCAGCTTCCCCACCATGGCGACGTGTGTCTGCTCGTCACCATCGAGTCTCGTGTCTCGTTCTCAAGTTTAAAGATTGTGAATAAGAGCGAGTTAGACGCTCGTGCATGTGCTTCTTCGTCAAAGTGTAAATTAATTTTTGAGACAAGCGTGCTTTGAATTTTAGTGATCGTTTAAAGATTAACATGTGATTTAATTTCATAACTTCTTGCTTTGACCCTGTAGGACTCCACAATCCTTATGCTCCCTACTCATTTATATATATATATATATATATATATATATATATATATATATATATATATATATATATATATATATATATATATATATGTATATATATATATATATATATATATATATATATATATATATATATTATTTATTTATATATATATATATATATATATATATATATATATACATATAAATATTATATATGAAAAAATCTGGCTTGATAAGAGTTACCAGCATGAGAATAAATATATTTGTTTCTTCTACTTACCGAGAGGCGAGGTAGCCATAACCAAGAAGTCTACGGATACTACAACCCATGTTTAAATATCTCTGCTCTGTTTTTCCATTTCAAGCTCTATTATACCAATCTAATTAATATATCTCCCCGTTGCTTTTATTCCCTCATTACAAAACATTACAGAACTAATAAAACATATATAACAAAAATACAGGAAGGAACTATGGACAGAAGACAAAATAATTATACACACACACACACATATATATATATATATAACTGAAAACTCACACCCCAGAAGTGACTCGAACCCATACTCCCACAACTGGTATGTACAGGGACGCCTTAATCCGCTTGACCATCACGACCGGACATAAGGAAGTGATAGCCGAGGCTATATGAACCACTTCCCCGCCGGCACTCGGATGGTAATCTTGGGCATAGCATTTTATCAAATCACCTCATTCTTTGGGGCACACGTGAGGAACACAAATGCAAACAAGCCTGAATGGTCCCCAGGACTATATACAACTGAAAACTCACACCCCAGAAGTGACTCGAACCCATACTCCCACAACTGGTATGTACAGGGACGCCTTAATCCGCTTGACCATCACGACCGGACATAAGGAAGTGATAGCCGAGGCTATATGAACCACTTCCCCGCCGGCACTCGGATGGTAATCTTGGGCATAGCATTTTATCAAATCACCTCATTCTTTGGGGCACACGTGAGGAACACAAATGCAAACAAGCCTGAATGGTCCCCAGGACTATATACAACTGAAAACTCACACCCCAGAAGTGACTCGAACCCATACTCCCACAACTGGTATGTACAGGGACGCCTTAATCCGCTTGACCATCACGACCGGACATAAGGAAGTGATAGCCGAGGCTATATGAACCACTTCCCCGCCGGCACTCGGATGGTAATCTTGGGCATAGCATTTTATCAAATCACCTCATTCTTTGGGGCACACGTGAGGAACACAAATGCAAACAAGCCTGAATGGTCCCCAGGACTATATACAACTGAAAACTCACACCCCAGAAGTGACTCGAACCCATACTCCCACAACTGGTATGTACAGGGACGCCTTAATCCGCTTGACCATCACGACCGGACATAAGGAAGTGATAGCCGAGGCTATATGAACCACTTCCCCGCCGGCACTCGGATGGTAATCTTGGGCATAGCATTTTATCAAATCACCTCATTCTTTGGGGCACACGTGAGGAACACAAATGCAAACAAGCCTGAATGGTCCCCAGGACTATATACAACTGAAAACTCACACCCCAGAAGTGACTCGAACCCATACTCCCACAACTGGTATGTACAGGGACGCCTTAATCCGCTTGACCATCACGACCGGACATAAGGAAGTGATAGCCGAGGCTATATGAACCACTTCCCCGCCGGCACTCGGATGGTAATCTTGGGCATAGCATTTTATCAAATCACCTCATTCTTTGGGGCACACGTGAGGAACACAAATGCAAACAAGCCTGAATGGTCCCCAGGACTATATACAACTGAAAACTCACACCCCAGAAGTGACTCGAACCCATACTCCCACAACTGGTATGTACAGGGACGCCTTAATCCGCTTGACCATCACGACCGGACATAAGGAAGTGATAGCCGAGGCTATATGAACCACTTCCCCGCCGGCACTCGGATGGTAATCTTGGGCATAGCATTTTATCAAATCACCTCATTCTTTGGGGCACACGTGAGGAACACAAATGCAAACAAGCCTGAATGGTCCCCAGGACTATATACAACTGAAAACTCACACCCCAAGTGTGAGTGAGGGAAGTGGTTCATATAGCCTCGGCTATCACTTCCTTATGTCCGGTCGTGATGGTCAAGCGGATTAAGGCGTCCCTGTACATACCAGTTGTGGGAGTATGGGTTCGAGTCACTTCTGGGGTGTGAGTTTTCAGTTGTATATAGTCCTGGGGACCATTCAGGCTTGTTTGCATTTGTGTTCCTCACGTGTGCCCCAAAGAATGAGGTGATTTGATAAAATGCTATGCCCAAGATTACCATCCGAGTGCCGGCGGGGAAGTGGTTCATATAGCCTCGGCTATCACTTCCTTATGTCCGGTCGTGATGGTCAAGCGGATTAAGGCGTCCCTGTACATACCAGTTGTGGGAGTATGGGTTCGAGTCACTTCTGGGGTGTGAGTTTTCAGTTGTATATAGTCCTGGGGACCATTCAGGCTTGTTTGCATTTGTGTTCCTCACGTGTGCCCCAAAGAATGAGGTGATTTGATAAAATGCTATGCCCAAGATTACCATCCGAGTGCCGGCGGGGAAGTGGTTCATATAGCCTCGGCTATCACTTCCTTATGTCCGGTCGTGATGGTCAAGCGGATTAAGGCGTCCCTGTACATACCAGTTGTGGGAGTATGGGTTCGAGTCACTTCTGGGGTGTGAGTTTTCAGTTGTATATAGTCCTGGGGACCATTCAGGCTTGTTTGCATTTGTGTTCCTCACGTGTGCCCCAAAGAATGAGGTGATTTGATAAAATGCTATGCCCAAGATTACCATCCGAGTGCCGGCGGGGAAGTGGTTCATATAGCCTCGGCTATCACTTCCTTATGTCCGGTCGTGATGGTCAAGCGGATTAAGGCGTCCCTGTACATACCAGTTGTGGGAGTATGGGTTCGAGTCACTTCTGGGGTGTGAGTTTTCAGTTGTATATAGTCCTGGGGACCATTCAGGCTTGTTTGCATTTGTGTTCCTCACGTGTGCCCCAAAGAATGAGGTGATTTGATAAAATGCTATGCCCAAGATTACCATCCGAGTGCCGGCGGGGAAGTGGTTCATATAGCCTCGGCTATCACTTCCTTATGTCCGGTCGTGATGGTCAAGCGGATTAAGGCGTCCCTGTACATACCAGTTGTGGGAGTATGGGTTCGAGTCACTTCTGGGGTGTGAGTTTTCAGTTGTATATAGTCCTGGGGACCATTCAGGCTTGTTTGCATATATATATATATATATATATATATATATATATATATATATATATATATATATATATATATATAGGCAAATAAGGTCACGGGAGCACAGTCGGGTTCGTTTCAACTCACAATCAGGAATTCCGGGTTCGAATCCGGACGGAACAGAAACAGGCGAGTTTCCTGTCCCCAGTTCTCCTGTTCAGATAGCAGTAAACAGGTATCCAGGTGTTATTCAGCTTAATGTAGGATTGCATCCTAGGGTCAGTAATTCGATCTGGGGGTGGGGGTGGGGGAAGGATCTCAATTTAAGCCTATCGTGTATACACTGGCTGCCTATACGACACAATGCTTTAAATTAAAAAATAATGAATAAATTACAATTCCTGAAACGCCATATCTTTAACTGTCGGTATGAGCTACCAGGTTGACTGACAATTCGACAATGATTTGTGTCCTAATTCATTCGAAGTTGTTACATATATATCTTTCTGTTTCATCCTTCTCTTACGTTCTGTCCCTTTTTCTCTTTAATTTCAGTCTTTGTTTCGGTTTTGATTTTGTTCCAAAAATATTTTATAGCGTGAGTTGCGCACACAAGAACACAAGCGCGCGCGCAAACATACTCGCGCACAAGCATTTACAAGATGCGCGACTAGACTTTTCCCAGAGGTCAGGGAACTCTCCTGCGTGAAAGGCTGCGCGAGGAAAGGTGAATCAGGTGGATATAATAACATAAACAATATAATCAGGGGGAATTTACATGAATATTAAATAAGCAGCGTTAACAAGAAACACAACGAGAAATAGGAGGAATGATAGTCGACCAGGAGATGGAAATGGGGCGGTTAAAAAGTTATTGTTTGACCATGTAAACACAACTAGCTGCGTACTTAGACACATCCACAGGAACGATGGAGTGAGATCAAGCTAGCGGACTTGAGACAGGAGTAGAGAAGAAGTAGGAGGCCAGGGCGTCAGACAAGAGAGATGGGAGCAGCTGAGGAGACAAAGGGGTAATTAACAGAAATGTGGGAGATGGATGTGGCTAGTGAGACAAGGAAGAAAGAGGGAGAAGGGAGATGGATGCTGCCAGTGAGAGAGAAGGTAATTAAGGTTGCCAGTGGTTCTAATTGGTGATAATTTTCCCATCAGGCGGTAGTTACCAGAACCAACACCTTGTTCCCCTCTCTTCAACTTCGTCTCTCTCTCTCTCTCTCTCTCTCTCTCTCTCTCTCTCTCTCTCTCTCTCTCTCTCTCTCTCTCTCTCTCTCTCTCTCTCTCTCTCTCTCTCACTATGCATCAATCAGCCCTACTTAAAACACACACACACACACACACACACACACACACACACACACACACACACACACACACACACACACACACACACACACACACACACACACACACACACACACACACACACACACACACACACACACACACATACACACACACACACACCCGCATTCAACCACCCGTTGTCATCTCTCCTAACACGGGCCAATTAATTCCACACGGTGGCCGGCGGACCTTGAAAGTGGCGCAAATTCTAAATTTATTGCCCAAACTGTCGACCTTCATGTAGCGGGGATTAGTCGAGCCCATCAGCTCACGGAGTTATATATGAAGAAGGGAGAGGAAAGAAGAGGAAAAAGGGGAAGAGGAAAAAGGGGAAGAGGAAAAAGGGGAAGAGGAAAAAGGGGAAGAGGAAAAAGGGGGAAGAGGGAGAGACGAAAGTATAAGAAAAAGATAAAGAGGGAAAAAGCAAAGGAAACAAAGCAACGGCGAAAGGCAGGCAGTTAAGGAAACAGAAAGAATGAAAGGAAGAATAGAAGAGAAAAAATGAAACGGAATTGAAAAGAGAGGGATTTAGAGAGAATAAGATTGGCTAATTATCAGGAGAAAGCACATATTCAGTTTCACTATATATAACTTTTAAAGAGATTTAAAGACATAAGAGTTAGAACATGAAGACGGATTGAAGGAACATTGGTCACCCACTGGGATCAGAAGTGATGCAACGCTCCTCCTACACGAAGTGAGACCATCGCTGGAATGATCTAAGTGAATGTTAAGATAGAAAAATCAAATTAAAGAGAAAAAAATAAGATAGAGGAAGGACAAAGAGTACGCAAAGGAATGGGAAAGACAAATAACAGAGGATTAACTGATCAACGTCTTCCTTAGCTGCTCGGAAGGAACAGGAAAGACTGCCTATGTATTCTACGTTCTCTCTGGATAAAGGCAATGTAGAACAAAAATGTTCACTTCTCAGCCTCCTCTCCCTTTAGCTTGCAATGTCAGCAGAACATCAGAGAGTACGTTGAACAGACCACACACTAGAAGGTGAAGGGACGACGACGTTTCGGTCCGTCCTGGACCATTCTCAAGTCAATTGTGAATGGTCTCACAATCGACTTGAGAATGGTCCAGGACGGACCGAAACGTCGTCGTCCCTTCACCTTCTAGTGTGTGGTCTGGTCAACATACTTTAGCCACGTTATTGTGACTCATCGCCTGCATCAGAAAGTACTCCCGTGCCGTGATCGGCATGCAAAGTTGACAGGAGAGAAGTAATTAACATGTTTTAATATCATTAATAATACTACAGAGGTGAAGAAAAAGCAAGATTCAGAGTAACTGAGAAAGGTTAAAAGAAAAAAAAGGAATGGGACAGTGGTTAGAACAGAGTAAATTAAAAAGGGAAAGATGGAACAGAGTGAAGGGAAGAAAGAAAACGGACGTGAAAGAGGAAGGCGAGAGGAAATGGAGGTGGAAGAGAAAATAGGAATAATGAAAGGAAGAATAATCAGAATTAAATGATAATGTAAAAAGTAGGGAAAGAAAAAAACATAAAAGAAGGAAGAAGGAAAGGGAGGAAGGGGGCATATGCCACATGGAAAAATAGGAATAAGAAGGAAAAAATCATAAAGGAAGAAAAGGAAGGAGAATGAATAGAATAAAAAGAACAGAAAGAAAATAAAACGGAAACGGAAGTGAGAGAATAACAGAGGCAAGAAAGACTGTCTGGAGGAAGGAGGAGACAGGTGTAATGGGCTGTAAAACGACTAATGAGCTGAAACAAGTCTACAGCTTCACGGGCCGTGGTGCCTTACCCCCATACACTAGACTTCCTATGGTGCTGTTGTTGATCTGCTGCTGCTGCTGCTGCTGGTGCTACTACTGCAGCTGGTGGTGGTCCTGCTGTTATTTCTGCTACTGTTGTTGCTCTGCTGCTGCTGCTGTTGCTGGTGCTACTACTGCAGCTGGTGGTAGTGCTGCTGCTATTTCTGCTACTATTGTTGCTCTGCTGCTGCTGCTGCTGCTGCTGCTGGTGCTAATACTGCAGCTGGTGGTAGTGCTGCTGTTATTTCTGCTGCTGTTGTTGCTCTGCTGTTGCTGCTGCTGCTGGGGCTACTACTGCAGCTGGTGGTGGTCCTGCTGTTACTTCTGCTACTGTTTTTGCAGCTATTACTTTTGCTCTGTTGGCCTGCAGCTGGTTCTGCCGTTACTCCATAATAATTTTTTGCTAAACTGAACACCAACATTTTTTTTAACATTTGTGTTTGTGTCGGTCTTCCTATATATTTCTGTGTTATAGTCCTGACGTATGTTGATAAAATCTTCGACATTCGGCCCAGGGCGTCAACGTTCCTACGGTCGTGGCTGAAGACCGAATTTTGCGCTTCAGGTTGGTTGAATGTCAGAGACACCGGAATACGACACCAGGACCGTTCTTCTTGCCTATGGAAAGTTACGGTGGACGAATAATGTTCTCCTTCCAGGCTGTCTACCCAACATGTTTCTTATAACATTTTATTTCGTGGTCATACGAGTTCATATATTATATTATATATATATATATATATATATATATATATATATATATATATATATATATATATATATATATATATATATATAGGGGAACCATCTCTGGTGCAACTGTAGGGACGCATAGCCTCGAAGAAGAAAATAAAGTGTACTCAGAGAAGACCTTGTGAATTCTCACTGAATACTTTAATATTTTCTTCTCCTACCATCCCTATTTTTGTATGTAAGCTTAAATAATATTCCAGAATTGACAAATTTTCCTTTTTTCATTTTGATAAAGAGAACTATTACAGTGATGCTGGAGTGCGCTTTCAAGATGCAAGTGTTTCTTTTCTTTATGGTGTGCTGACAAGACAAACGGGCCGCATGGACACCTTCTCCCGCGTAAAATTATATTTACTGCCTAAATATATTAATGCCAGCGAGTGCATTAAGTGGTGGCGCCAAGGTAAAAATACCCATGTGAACCTTTATAACAAAGGCTAAATATCCCCTTCACTCTGCTGCAGCATAACACTGAACATTTTCCATGACACCGTGTAAACTTAATTAACCATACGCAAGCTCATATTTCCCGTCATAACGGCAATGACTAAAACGTTCATTAGCCTCAAAGCAGAATTTGCACCGTGAACTAAATTATATGTAATTATTTGTTCGATGGCCTCATTAATATCACTAGAATAGATGGATGAAAATGTCAAAGATTTTGAAGACATTTAGCAAAATAGATTAAAAAATATAATAAGCTTATAGATGAACATTCTCGCCCTAATTACGTCATGTTCAGGCGCAGTGTCGAGTGAAGTGAAAAAATTTGTAGTTTTATGCAGCAATTAGTAGTATGTTTTGTAAACTTCGTGGACAAATGGTTATAAGCTACAATGTAATTGTAGCTACAATTGTAATTTATAATGTAATCGTGGAACCTAAAACTTGTCTGAGGACATACAGACAAGAGGAGGGCATAAGCTACAAGAGGATATGGTTGTTTCTTATTGGTTGGTCTCCGCATGGTAAAAGCGTCAACATCTGACGCTTCTCTCGTCAGATGAAGCTCTGACGAGAGAATCCGTTCGTATATACCGGATACGAACTCATTTTGAAAGACAGTAAATCTAGGTCATTGTTGCGTCGTCGGACACTCCCTGATTAGTGGCTGTGTTGGTGTAGACCGTTTCTCACTATTGTGTAACTGTTGTTCTTGTCTAAAAGACTGTCGATTAAAGGAGACTGGAAGAGTGGATAGTGTTTGAACCTAGTTCAGAGCCAGTAAATAGGATTAGTGTGTGATCTTTTTTTAGTCATTTGTAGACTATGATAGGAGTCTAATGAGTAATTCTTCGGTTAAAATGAATTTAATTAAATATCGAAGACTTGAGAATGGAACGCAGGAAGCCTAGGAGAACACCAGTTCAAAACCACCAAATATATGAGGCAATTCCCGTAGATTGGAATTTAAAGGTAAATGGATATCCGATGCCATATGTCTCCACGAGGTGGAGAATCCAATGGTTCAACTGTTTCTCAAAATGACCTTTAGAATGCGAAGAATACGATATAACTCTCAGGCCGTTCCTGGAACACGGGGTCGAGGCGATTTAAGGCCTGTTCAAGAAGCGGTTAGACAACAGCTGATTTAGTTGAACTTAATAAGAATGATAAGGGGGATAATATTGATCATGGATAGATTTTATGTTTTGAATGGAGGGTCGTGAATAAGAGGGAGTTGGTGAAGGAGGGAGTTGGAGGAAGGTGGAAAAAAAGGTGGAATAGGGAGGAAGGGAAGGCTGGGATGGGGGTAGAGGGCAGGTGAGTGGATGGAAGGTTGGGTTGAGTTATCTATCTATAATTGGAAATGAGTATCTATTCAAGGCTGGTGTTCAGGTGTTTGGGATTACCTTCGCTGAATTTTTCTATTAACTGCTGAAGGGTACGTGCCCAACATGAGTGGGATGGGATTGCCTTCAAAGTAAAGAGTGCCAAATGAAACACTGCCGAACTTAACCCCCCCACCCCCCTCTCCACAACATCTTGCAATACCATTCACTCGACTCTGAATTATTATTATTTTTGCCATATCGTTACATTTTGGGCACTGATCACAAAAAAAATTATAAAAATAGTTCTACCTGCCATACCCCTGGCTGTAGTAGGCAATTACAACCAGAGTATGAACCGAGTTTAATATAAGATATTTTGAACATAGAATACTTTATACGGCATATGGAACGTCCGCATGACTTTCATGTTAAACTGAACACAGACACGAGACTGCATGACACAAGGCAGAGTACATTGTTATCCTCCAGAGATTGGGTGAGATTTGGGAGGATGGGAGGGGAATAAAAAGAATGCAAAGAGTGAGGTTAGAGGGGATGAGAGGTGGGTGGGAGGGGCCTGGAATAGGCGTGGGAGCTGCGTGGGTCAGGGAAACCAGCTGGGAGTATATTTATGACCACAATTACCGGCCACCCTCTCCGCACCAGCTGCGATGCAGCCACCTTTATATGCCTCATTATTATTTTTTTGGTCAAGGTTTTCTTACCGGTGTACAGCTTCGATCTCCATAAAAGAAAACACAATAATCGTAGTTTTTTTTAATAATTTCACACACACAAATATTACATGTATATATATGTATATATATGTATATATATATATATATATATATATATATATATATATATATATATATATATATATATATATATATATACAAATATATATATATATATGTGTGTGTGTGTGTGTGTGTGTGTGTGTGTGTGTGTGTGTGTGTGTGTGTGTGTGTGTGTGTGTGTGTGTATGAGTGTGTGTGTGTGTGTGTGTGTGTGTGTGTGTGTGTGTGTGTGTGTGTGTGTGTGTGTGTGTGTGTGTGTGTGTGTGTGTGAAAAAGGCTGCATGAATGCGCAAGCCATAGATCACTAAGAACTCTACATAACCCAATCAGGATTCGAACCTATGCCACTCAGGATTACCCCTAAACGTACACAGTACTGTGACCACCTCACCAATGATAGTCTATAAGGATTGGTTAGTCCTGGGGCTTATTAACTAATCTCCATGACTTACCAACCCTCGACTACATTCAGGGTTCAGTTTGGGTAGTTGATCAAGTTTGGACAGCAATTTGGTGCCTCTGAAATCTTTCATTTTTGTGGCTAGCTTCGTAGCTCAGTCGATTACAAAATATATTTTTTCATAATTTATTTCATAATATATATATATACTTTTGTATGAATCCCAATGTTCGGCCTCGAAGGTTACTGTATTACTGTACAGGGGGTCGGTCAACCTAACATTTGGCTGAAGACTCTGCACAGCAAGCTGAAGTAGTGAACCTAAGAAATTTCCAACATAAAATACACTTGCATGAGCCCCCCTGGCATGAGCCCACATATCATCACAGATTGTCCCAGATTAGGTGTGTGTGTGTGTGTAGCCTGGTGAGCCCCCGCAGGGAAGTTTGTCAAGCTGAACGCTTCTAGTGAAACCTTGGCATGGCCTCAGCAATAAGCAATCAACTTACCACGTTACCAAAGTTTTAATTGGAATAGTCTCCAAGTTCCGCCCAAATGGGGACGGCGGTGGTACGGTCTGTTTTGCTCTGGCTTATCAAGAAATCTTTATTGGTAATAACTAGAGAGGTTAGATGTTGTTGTTGGAAAAATTATTCATTAAACACGAGCCCTGAGGTTAGCGAGCGTGCGAAGAAATAATTAGTGTATGGGGTGATCCCGAAACCTTTGCCCATGCTCGTTGTTTGATTAGGGACGTAAGCCACACAGGTTACATAGAGTGATAAATGTTTTAATGATTTGTTTTGAATTAAATCAGTTGTCATTCAGGATGTGTTGGTGCTTGATTATCCGTCTAGTTTTCCTTATTTACTAGATCTCAGATGGTCGTAACCTCCTAGCTTAGTAATGACCATCACCGTTTACTAGCACTCGCCTCCTAGCACCCCTACATCTGGCACCCCGCCTCCTAGCACCCTGCCTCTTAGCACCCCGCCTCCTAGCACCCCGCCTCCAAGCACCCCGCCTCAAAGCACCCCGCCTCCTAGCACCCCTACCTCCTGGCATCCTGCCTCTTAGCACCCCTACCATCTGGCACCCCACCTCCTAGCACCCTGCCTCCTGGCACCCCGCCTCCTGGCACCCCATCTCTTTCCATCCCGGCACCTGAAACACCTCTTCCAAGCACCCCTCGGTTCCTGACACCACCCCCTTCACCCATCACACCCTCCCTTTCCACGTCCTCTTGCTGCCAATTCACCCTTCCCATAATCCGTACACTTCCGCCTCTTTACCTCGGTCTCCCAGTAAAGGAACGCTACTTGCTCGCAGTGAAATGGGTCGTTGGGGCGGCCATTACTAGGGTTCGGGTGCCGAGTAATGCCACTTTGGCTCCAGAAGTGTCACTGATCCTGTACCTTGCCTCCTGGCACTCATTCGCTGGCTCTCTTAGTTCCTGGTCTAAGATTTTCCTTTTTTCCTCCCAGAATTCCAATGTGAATCCGGATTCATACTTGATATAAAATAGACAACTACATAAATATCAAGATTAATATTTGTTTCAAATGCAACAGTGAAATAAAAATGAAGTTTTGCATCTAATATCAAAGAAAATATTCAGAAGTCACAAGTCCAAATCTGTGTCTCTGTGGACGATACGAGAATCAGAATATACCTGTTGATACCTGGTTGATGGGGTTCTGGGAGTTCTTCTACTTCTCCAAGCCCGGCCCGAGGCCAGGCTTGACTTGTGAGAGTTTGGTCCAACAGGCTGTTGCTTGGAGCGGCCCGCAGGCCCACATACCCACTACAGCCCGGTTGGTCCGGCACTCCTTGGAGGAAACAATCTAGTTTCCTCTTGAAGATGTCCACGGTTGTTAGGGAAATATTTCTTATGCTTGCTGGGAGGGTGTTGAACAACCGCGGACCTCTGATGTTTATATAGTGTTCTCTGATTGTGCCTATGGCACCTCTGCTCTTCACTGGTTCTATTCTGCATTTTCTTCCATATCGGTCACTCCAGTACGTTGTTATTTTACTGTTTAGATTTGGTATTTGGCCCTCCAGCCAAGTACTTGGCCGTCCCTGTGGCTCACTGAGTACACAAATGAGCCACAGGGATGTTAGAAAGAACGTTTCCAGTGTCAGAGTAGTTAACAGATGGAATGCATTAGGCAGTGATGTGGTGGAGGCTGACTCCATACACAGTTTCAAATGTATTTATGATTGAGCCCAGTAGGCTCAGGAATCTGTACACCTGTTGATTGACGGTTGAGAGGCGGGACCAAAGAGCCAGAGCTCAACCCCCGCAAGCACAACTAGGTGAGTACACACACACACACACACACACACATACACACACACACACACACAAACACACACACACACACACACACACACACACACACACACACACACACACACACACACACACACACACACACACACACACGAGGCTTCAGTCGTTCCTATTGAGAGAAAACTTTGACCTGCAAAAATCTGCTTCGTTTCCTGGCAAATATAACAACGGACTTCGCTAAGCAGCCGACTAGTGCCACGCCCCGACCACTGGTAGCCTGCCACCTCTAGTGCCACGCCCCGACCACTGGTAGCCTGCCACCTCTAGTGCCACGCCCCGACCACTGGTAGCCTGCCACCTCTAGTGCCACGCCCCGACCACTGGTAGCCTGCCACCTCTAGTGCCACGCCCCGACCACTGGTAGCCTGCCACCTCTAGTGCCACGCCCCGACCACTGGTAGCCTGCCACCTCTAGTGCCACGCCCCGACCACTGGAAGCCTGCCGCCTCTAGTGCCACGCCCCGACCACTGGTAGCCTGCCGCCTCTAGTGCCACGCCCCGACCACTGGTAGCCTGCCGCCTCTAGTGCCACGCCCCGACCACTGGTAGCCTGCCGCCTCTAGTGCCACGCCCCGACCAATGGTAGCCTGCCACCTCTAGTGCCACGCCCCGACCACTGGTAGCCTGCCGCCTCTAGTGCCACGCCCCGACCACTGGTAGCTTGCCGCCTCTAGTGCTACTCCCCGACCACTGGTAGCCTGCCGCCTCTAGTGCCACGCCCCGACCACTGGTAGCCTGCCGCCTCTAGTGCTACGCCCCGACCACTGGTAGCCTGCCGCCTCTAGTGCCACGCCCCGACCACTGGTAGCCTGCCGCCTCTAGTGCCACGCCCCGACCACTGGTAGCCTGCCGCCTCTAGTGCTACGCCCCGACCACTGGTAGCCTGCCGCCTCTAGTGCCACGCCCCGACCACTGGTAGCCTGCCGCCTCTAGTGCCACGCCCCGACCAATGGTAGCCTGCCGCCTCTAGTGCCACGCCCCGACCAATGGTAGCCTGCCGCCTCTAGTACCACGCCCCGACCAATGGTAGCCTGCCGCCTCTAGTGCCACTCCCCGACCAATGGTAGCCTGCCATCTCTAGTACCACGCCCCGACCAATGGTAGCCTGCCGCCTCTAGTGCCACGCCCCGACCAATGGTAGCCTGCCGCCTCTAGTGCCACGCCCCGACCAATGGTAGCCTGCCGCCTCTAGTGCCACGCCCCGACCAATGGTAGCCTGCCGCCTCTAGTGCCACGCCCCGACCAATGGTAGCCTGCCGCCTCTAGTGCCACGCCCCGACCAATGGTAGCCTGCCATCTCTAGTACCACGCCCCGACCAATGGTAGCCTGCCGCCTCTAGTGCCACGCCCCGACCAATGGTAGCCTGCCGCCTCTAGTGCCACGCCCCGACCACTGGTAGCCTGCCGCCTCTAGTGCTACGCCCCGACCACTGGTAGCCTGCCGCCTCTAGTGCCACGCCCCGACCACTGGTAGCCTGCCGCCTCTAGTGCCACGCCCCGACCAATGGTAGCCTGCCGCCTCTAGTGCCACGCCCCGACCAATGGTAGCCTGCCGCCTCTAGTGCCACGCCCCGACCACTGGTAGCCTGCCGCCTCTAGTGCTACGCCCCGACCACTGGTAGCCTGCCGCCTCTAGTGCCACGCCCCGACCAATGGTAGCCTGCCGCCTCTAGTGCCACGCCCCGACCAATGGTAGCCTGCCGCCTCTAGTGCCACGCCCCGAAAAATGGTAGCCTGCCGCCTCTAGTGCCACGCCCCGACCAATGGTAGCCTGCCGCCTCTAGTACCACGCCCCGACCAATGGTAGCCTGCCGCCTCTAGTGCCACGCCCCGACCATGGTAGCCTGCCGCCTCTAGTGCCACGCCCCGACCAATGGTAGCCTGCCGCCTCTAGTGCCACGCCCCGACCACTGGTAGCCTGCCACCTCTAGTGCCACGCCCCGACCAATGGTAGCCTGCCGCCTCTAGTGCCACGCCCCGACCATGGTAGCCTGCCGCCTCTAGTGCCACGCCCCGACCACTGGTAGCCTGCCGCCTCTAGTGCCACGCCCCGACCACTGGTAGCCTGCCGCCTCTGGTGCCACGCCCCGACCAATGGTAGCCTGCCACCTCTAGTGCCACGCCCCGACCACTGGTAGCCTGCCACCTCTAGTGCCACGCCCCGACCAATGGTAGCCTGCCGCCTCTAGTGCCATGCCCCGACCAATGGTAGCCTGCCACCTCTAGTGCCACCCACGCAACCCACCGCCCCGTGAACGCTCTGGGCCTTGCTCTTAAACTGGTGTATATTTGCATAGAAATCCAAATACACGACCTGTTTTAAATTCTGGTTTAGATGGTAGAGTGGGAGGGTGGGAGGGTGTGTGGTGGTGTTTGGTTGGTGGTGGCGAGCGGGTGGATGGGTGATGGTAGGGCATAAACCCAGTGGTGGATGGGTGATGGTAGGGCATAAACCCAGTGGTGGATGGGTGATGGTAAGGCATAAACCCAGTGGTGGATGGGTGATGGTAAGGCATAAACCCAGTGGTGGATTGGTGATGGTAGGGCATAAACCCAGTGGTGGATGGGTGATGGTAGGGCATAAACCCAGTGGTGGATGGGTGATGGTAGGGCATAAACCCAGTGGTGGATGGGTGATGGTAGGGCATAAACCCAGTGGTGGATGGGTGATGGTAAGGCATAAACCCAGTTTGTACAACTATGCTACATAAACCTGGGCACTTAAAGGTATAGTGCCATCAATTCACTTCCCTGAAATACGATGCCATAGATGGCAGCCCTTCAGTATGGCATCAATGGCATTCTGAAGCTAATGCCAGAAGAATGAATCCCTGGAAAAGGAATTTTTCACGGGGCATAAAAACATAAGTCAAGAATGAAATACTTATCGATATTATTTTTGGGAAATGAAGCTGGCGGTTTACTGTTGGGAAAACACAAACTTAAGTGGCTGATATATTTTCGAGGCGCCAAATATATGCTCGTATAACCCTAACCTCTATCATATAAAAATAAATTATATTAAGCATACGAGGAGTCACAATACCGTGGCTGAAATATGTTGACTAAACTACACACTAGAAAGTGAAGGGACGACGACGTTTCGGTCCGTCCTGGATCATTCTCAAGTCGATTGTGAGAATGTGAGAATCACAATCGACTTGAGAATGGTCCAGGACGGACCGAAACGTCGTCGTCCCTTCATTTTCTAGTGTGGGGTTTGGTCAACAAAATTATATTAACGACGTTTCGGTCCATTCTGGACCCTTATCATACCGTGATGTCGTGACGCCGTGATATGACGACTTGATAATAGCCCAGGACGGTCCAAATCTTCGTCACTTTCACTTCTTCTCATGTGCATGTGTCGAGTTATTTGTTTTCAGGCACATCATTGTGGCTTATTTCCTGCATACCAACGTATCGTAAGGCATAAAATAGCATGGGCATGTGCCTCAATTCTGGAAGTGAGTGCCCTGACACACACACACACACACACACACACACACACACATACACACGAGGCTTCAGTCGTACCTATTGAGAGAAAACTTTGACCTGCAAAAATCTGCCTCGTTTCCTGGCAAATATAACAACAGCACCTGTGAAGTGCTGTCAACGCCTATGTCAAACGTGCTCTCTTACACAGCTCCACTTGGCAGCAAGTTGACAAGGGCTCAACGTCAGACAGGTCCTAATCAAGGAATAGTTCGAATGCACCTCATGCTTGGCAGCCACTTGTGGCACCTCTTGTTTACTGGTGGGATACCTAAGAGGTAGATGTATATTTTGTGGACAGGCATACCAACTACACCTCTTTTATGATGGAGCGTCTGGCTTCCCTAGACCGTGGGAAGGAATCCCAGTCGAATGCAATAGACAATGATAAGTTTAATTTGCGAGTTATACGGCACTGTACACTTGTAACATTTGGGTAATGTGCGACCCTTCGTAGACGTGTATATTTCCTTGTACATTAAGCTGGAGTCTGACAAGTCTAGTACATGGAAGATTCTCATCATTATTATTATTCTTGGAATTGGAATTGCTATTACCACAAAAAAGAGATAGGGGGAGGAAGAGGAAGGAGGGGGGGAGACAGAGAAGAGAGAGGGGAAAGTGGAAGATGACAAGGAAAGGAGAGGGAGAGGTAGAAAGGAACCAGAGAGAGAAACGTCAGTTCCTGCTTCTCTGAGATGTTGCCTAAGGCGCTCTTAATAATGCCTGTCACAGACAATATGTTTAATTCATGTGCCAGCAGGCAACGGCTCCAGGTGCAAGTGGTAAGGACGTGTAAACAGGGAAGGAACTGCCGTCTGGGGAAGCCCAGCACAAAGCACAGCTGCAAATCACATATAAATTTAGCAAATTCATTTAATTATTGATAGGGAGGCTGAGAGTGAAAGAGAAAAAAAAGAAAGAGAGAGCTGAGAAAATCCTTTAAAGTAAAATATTTTTTTTTTATGAATTAAATATTTCAAAATGACAAAAAATATTAGGTATGCCAATGATTTATATATATATATATATATATATATATATATATATATATATATATATATATATATATATATACATATATATATATATATATATATATATATATATATATATATATATATATATACATATATATATATATATATATAATATATATATATATATATATATATACATATATATATATATATGTATATATATATATATATATATACATATATATATATATATATATATATATATATATATATATATATATATATATATACATATATATATATATATGTATATATATATATATATATATATATATATATATATATATATATATATATATATATATATATATATATATATATATATATATATATATGCTAGTATGTATGTATGTATACACTTTTCCACTTTCACGACAAAACTTTCCTCGTACATGAATATTCTGGTCAGTAAAAACGGACGGGCGGTGACTTAACACCCTCCTGCCCCCTCACACAAACCAAGATATCTTTGATAATGATCCGTCTGATTATGCTCTTCAGGGCCCGCTGCCCTCGGGGTAACGAGAGCCATGATGAATGCCGGGCTTCGTAATGGGGAGCTTGGCCGGTGGCGTTCTCGGCGTTCACAATGGTTAAGTGGAGTGGAAAGGTCTCCTCCAGAGAGTTCTTGTATCGGGACTTGTTTAGAGTGATGGACTTGACGTGGTATGTGAATCTTTTCTCGGTGTAGTTGTCCTTTACTGATTTCCAAGGTAGTAGGAAAGATCAAGACGTTTTTTCTGAATTATGCAGGTTTCTACGAAACAAAAATTATTCATTAAATGCAACAAATATAAGTTTCGTTAATTTGTTTAAAAAAAGTCTGCAAGATAATTCAATCAGGAGTGAAAAATATTTTAAGGAAAAACCCACAAATTAGGTTAACTTGACAAAGTTGTGAAAACAATCTATGTGTCAGAGCGCGAGGGGGGGGGGGGGGGGTTCTCCATGTAATGAAATGTGTGAATAAAAAGTTTTTCAACGAAACTCTTGTCTCTGAGTTCCCAGACGCCCGCAAGCCACCCAGACACAAACTCAAGATATTTTACAGTGGAAAGAGAAGAATATTCTTAATTAGGAAGCAAAAGTCTTTTAACTTTAGCCGAAGCTCAGGGATTACCTGCTCTATTCCTCAGTTAATTAAAATTCTTAACGAGACAACTCCATTGGGTAAATGGTATAAAAAAATGCATATGTTTTGCGAGCTAAGTTGTGCTTCGCTTAACTTTAGTTAAGTGTATCTTTGGTGAGTTTGATCAAACGTATTATGGCTCTCGTTCACTGCGCTTAAAACTCCATTATTATATCCTCTGCCGCACCTGCTTCATCTTATCTAATTATAACGCACTCGAGTTTTCTGACTTCCAGACACTGGCACTTAATGCTACTAGGATTATTATTTCCCAACACTCTTGGCAGACACCACAGACAGGATCCCGATGGTAGAGGTGTTGGCAGTAGGAGGAGTGCCTCCTTGCTGTATTCTACAGGAGTGGGGTCTTGTGTAGCTGTTCCGTCCTCAGCAATAGTCATTAAAGCTTTTTCTGGTTGTTTTTTCGGGTTGGTTTACCTCTTAACACCCTCCCCGCCCCGTCCCCTCACCCTGCCAACAATTCTTTTTCATCCTTCCACCTGGTAAATATTCAGTCCATCGGGGTCTACCTCCTTCCATCATGGCTGCCGTCGGCTTTGTCACCTACCTTAATTAACCACCTGTTTGTCTTTACATTCTCACCATCATTATCATCATCCACCCTTCCTCCTCTTCACGTACGCCATGGCATTACTTCTATCCAACTCGTCCTTATCCTCGTTATCGCTTTAATCTCTTATTTTCCGTCCTTCTCATCCACCATCTTCTGCCGCTTTTCCCTCGGTTCACCTTCCCGCGACCCTTCTCCCCACCTAGCGCCTCCTAGCAACCTGACGAGGGAATCAATGGAGGGAGGGTGGCGGAACGTTGCTCGGGCCGGGAGTTGCGGGCCAGAGCTTACACCATTTATTCATCACCGAGACACACCGCACACACCTCGACCTGTCTGACCCACGAGTGCTGAATGTTGTAGGCTGCCTCGATCATTCATCCCCATTCATGCAAACTGAGAGGCGTGTGCGTGACGACTAGAGGTATGGGCGTGTGTGTGTGTGAGCCAGAGGTATGGGTGTGTGTTTGTGTCTGTGTGTGAGCCAGAGGTATGGGCGTGTCTGTGTGTGAGCCAGAGGTATGGGCGTGTGTGTGTGAGCCAGAGGTATGGGTGTGTGTTTGTGTCTGTGTGTGAGCCAGAGGTGTGGGCGTGTGTGTGTGAGAGAGCGAGAGGGATAGGCATTCACATCTACACACGTACTGATGTTGTAAAGTACAACAGCAGCCTGTGATGTAACGGACAGTGTCTGGAACCTAAAAGGATTAATAAGGCTTGCAGGTAATACAATGAAAACCGAGGAAGAGATTCACAGTAACGACTCAATATCTAGGAAAGAGTAAAATAAATTAGGAGACCAGCAGAGAAATCGTCTGGAAATATGAAGGCATTCACGATTAAGGAACCGAACAAAATTTCGTCATACCATTTCAGAAGGCTGACATTTCCTAATGAAGAGATCAATTGGTGAAACTTTGAAAAGAAGCTGACTTTATCCAGGTTAAGACTCATCGAAAAAAATCTCCAGGTGTTAAGAAAACAACTGAAGGAATTAGATACGATTTAAACAACAGATGTAGATAGAATCTCACCGTATAAACTGAAAGAGAGGAAAAGATGCTGGCAACTTCGCGGAGGAACTCCGAGCTGAGAGAAGACGACGTATATAGATAATGTTTCGCCCGTAATAGCTTTATTAAACCTAACAGAGATACACCGAGCGTAACACTTATAAATAAAAAAACGAACGATGTTTGGTCAGTGAGAAAAATTTTAAAAGGAGGGAGAAGTGAGGGTGACATCAGTGAGGGGAAAATAAGTGCCAGGTACGTCCACTACGGGCTCACCATAGCCAGTGCTACTTGGAACTTTTTGTTCCCAGTAGCTGAATCTTAAACAACAACAATGGTTATAAATAGGAGCTGCCTCGTATGGGCCAATAGGCCTTCTGGAGTTACTTCTGTTCTTATGTTCTAAGATGGGGAAGAGGTCAGATAAATGGGAGAATGTGTCATTGAGATGGTGGGGAAGAGGTCAGTGAAGTGAAGGACGGCTGGCCACTTGCCCTGCTGAAACAGGCGCAGCACATCAATGAAGAACATGAAACAAAATCTCCGCTTAATTAAGAAACAAAGTTAACTTATTTCCATTGTTTATCAAAGTTCTTGGCAAAACTAGTTATTTTTCAGTTCATGGAATGGTCTAAAGAACAAATTTCCAGCGCTTAGAAGACGACGAAAACTTGAAGACGATATTTAGCAAGCGTAAAAGATTCTAACTAATATACACATTTGACTGAATACATAAAATTGCTTCAAATTCATTCTGGATAATATTATTAGATCTAAAAAATGGGTTCTTTAACATATAAGAATAAAGATTCTTATTTGATTTTGTATCAAAATTATGATCTTTTTGCGCCTTTACCTTTGAATTGATTGTAAATGTCACAAATGTTTTTGTTTTGAAAGATTCAACCAAAATTCAGCTCTCACGAAGCATCTCAAATAAAACGGATTTTAATGTTTTAACTTCACAGAGATGTCGAGGGGAGAGGGAGAGAGGCAGACCTGAAGCTGAGTCGTGCGCGCCCATTCACCTTCTCCTGGGCGACGTCTGTGTGGTCGAGCTCTCACGCTCCTGGCCGCCTCCAGACGGAATCAAAGAGGCGCTCTTCCTCTTTTGTTTTATGTGTTGCGCCTCCGCTACCCTGTGAGCTGTGTGTTCGCTTCCGGCCTGGCAACACGCAGGGTGCAAGAATGTGTGTTGTGCCTACACCCTTTCAACACAAAGGGTGACTGGCTGTGTTGTAACGCTACCCTTACAACACACAGGGTGTTTGGCTGTGTGTTGGGTACCCATTCTTACGTCTCATTATTCACTTTGCACCGTCCAATAACACAGCTACACATTAGACTACACATTAACACCGCATGAGTTCTTCTACCTTGGTAAGGGAACATCACTTGTTCTCAATATATAACAATCAACGTGTTCACCACCGAGCTGCCACAATCATTGTTCCCCTCGCACTACGCTGCCACAATCATTGTTCCCCTCGCACTACGCTGCCACAATCATTATTGCCTCCACCGAACTGCTATAATCAATGTTTCCTCCCAGCTCTCCGCCACAATCAATGTTACCCTCACCAGTCTGTCACAAGTAATGTTTCCCCCCAATATTCTTTCTGAATTCTGGTGACCTTGACCCGACCATGTTAGTCACATACCCCGCAGAAATCAAAGTGCAATGATGGATGTGGGTAGTAAACGTCTGGCCTCCGACCTCGAACAGACAGAAAATTCCATTTATAAATATAGATATAATTTTTTTTTAAATATAATTGATCTATAACTTTTAAATTATAATATTAATCACCTTTGTTTTCTGACATGAGATCTTTCCTCCCCATAAACGTGCGAAAGGGGTTAAGGGTAATGATAATGTATGTATGTATGTATGTATGTATGTATGTATGTATGTATGTATGTATGTATGTATGTATGTATGTATGTATGTATGTATGGTGGTTACCCTGAATGTTTTACCAACTGACTGGCTTCAAATGATACCATTTATGTACAACTACGAGGAAATAGGTTATCATGTATAACCCAAACTCAATTACGGGCTCACCATAGCCCGTGCTACATGGACACTTCGTCCTGAGTAGCTAAATTTTTAACAACAACGTAGCAACTACGTCCAACGCTGCACACAGAGTCGGACTAGCGACCACATACTGATGTGGCCACATAAATGAATGATGCCCCTGTTAAATTATTGTTGGTCTGTTGCAGCAAGGACTGGGGACCGGGAGAAAGGACTGGGGAAAGAAGCTCAGGTAACGGAGATACTCGGACTGTACCATTACTGATAACATGAGTTGCTTAATGGGAAGGTCTCGGTGTTTCCCATTTGTCGGACGAGTAATGCCACGCTAGGTGATCATTTGGGAAATATAAATGGGGTAGTTGGGTAGATTCAGACAGAGAAGAGAGAGAGAGAGAGAGAGAGAGAGAGAGAGAGAGAGAGAGAGAGAGAGAGAGAGAGAGAGAGAGAGAGGGTAATACAACGGCGTAGAAAAGACTTTCCTCCTTGCTAGCTTTGGGGGTCACGCGTGAGTCGATTACCAAGAATAACAAATCGGCTCCGGCCCCGGCTCAATGCTTGGAGTTTTAACTTTTGGCTGCTGAAGCTCCTTTGCTGTCTGTCTCCTTGCCTGCTTGCCTGTCTGTCCGTCTCTCTGCCCAGTTTTCTTTTTTGCCGGCAAGAGTGTCCGTTTCTCCCTCTGCTTGCCTGTGTATTTTCTGGTCACCCAGTTCTGCCTCTTCTGCCTGAAGCACCAAACTGCACCTATTTTACTACTAGAGGGGAGATCTACTATCTTTACTACTATCTATTTACTATTTACTACTATTTTGTTTAGAACATTGTCAATGATACATTATGATCCTGGTTCGGTGACTTTTACAGAAGTTCCCATACTTAATGTTAGACTTTTTACATTTGTTTTTAATATATTACGCTATTAAGTTCCTATAAGTTCCCATGAAGTATGAAGTGTAAGTTCCCATGAAGTATGTAATAAGCTGTAGAGCTGTATGAATATCAGAAAGTCAGAACTACCACGACAGATGCACATGGGACAAAATAGAACTAGAACGCCTTAGATGAAAAGACATGTAGAACTCCTTTTTTTTATGCGTGGGCGTTTATTATTTTGAGGTGATGGATGAGATTCTTGATGAATGAGGTGACGCTCTCATGCGTCTCTTTTTAAAATGGGGGGGTTAATGGGGCGACCAACACCATGACCCCGTATCTCATATTCATTTCTCCTCTTATCTGGCACAAGTTTCACCCTGTACCCCCTAGTACTCCCTCTTACCTGACGATAGTTTCAGTATGCCTTTCGATCCTCCCTCATGCCTATTCCCGTTTCTACCTCCCATCCCCCCCTACTCCTGTCCCCTAACCACTCAGAAAGCCCCTCCTCCGCTCCGCTCCTTTCCGTCTCCCCTACTTGTATCAGCCCAGGTGAAAATTAAATAAATTCGTTGCAAGCGTTTGGTAATGGCATTTCTCTGTAATGTTTATGTAAATCGAAGGACACGTGTGTTAATTTGTCGCACGGCCAGGTAATGGGGACATTCTATGTTAATTTAGACCAGACACGCTTAATAAAGTCTAGTTTTATGTACAAAATATATATATGCTTCCAGATGGACTGTCTCAATACCGGAACTTTTTTCTTTAGTTTATATTTATTAGTGAATTGATGTAATATTATGTATCTTTACACCTTTAAACCAGATTATATAATATATTTCTTTGTTTTTGCAGCGGTCTTTCTTTTAGACATGTTGTTGAATATGACAGAAATTGAGAGATCAGTGATTCTAGCACGAATCTTTTATATATTTCGTATGCTCTTTTCTTGAGAAGGAAGTTGAAAAATTATCTCTCTAAAGTTACTTTTTACAGTTTTAAATAACCTTTGTCTATCTGTTTTACTCTCTTTTTGTATGCCTCTATCTTCGCGATTTTCTGTCTCGGTCTGTCTCTTTCTGCGTCCTAGACATGTTTCGTACTCGTGAAAAGGAGGCGTGTAAAGGGGACGGTAGGGAGGGGTGATAAGCGACGCATGGACCAGACTGGCTGTTAAACGTGGGTGTGTATCGAGGCAGGTGGCCCAATGTTGATTGATTAACCTCTCTCTCTCTCTCTCTCTCTCTCTCTCTCTCTCTCTCTCTCTCTCTCTCTCTCTCTCTCTCTCTCTCTCTCTCTCTCTCTCTCTGTGTTGGCCACATGGACATGTTATGCTTGTCTTGCATCACGTATCCACGTGATACATGTGTTGAGTGCATGTAGGTTTCGGTGAGACTTCCCAACAAACATCTTGACAGTCGCTGGGTGAGTGGTTACAGCACTGGATAGCCATGGAGACCCTGGCTGGCCAGGTTCGAATCCTTCAGGGGGGTTCAAGAGCTTTCAGATGTGTTTTGGCTTGGGGACCATTTAAGCTACAGTACCACCACCCTACAAAACTTCATTACTGTACCTTCGTTACTGTCCCTCAATATTGTGCCTTCGTTATTCTCTCCTCGTTACTGTGTCTCTGTTACTGTCCCCCTTGTTACTGTGCCTTCGTTACTGTGTCCTCGTTATTCACTCTTCGTTATTGTTTCTTTATTACTGTTCCCTTGTTAATGTGTCTTCGTTACTTTTTCCTAGTTGCCGGGCGCTTATTATTGTCCTCTCGTTACTTTACCTTGGTCATTGTCCCCTCGTGAGTGTCCCCTTCCCCCCCCCTCACTATTTCGTTGTCCTCGATGCATTAACACAGAGTTCCAACCCTCCCCTCACCCCCTAACGCCTTCCCCAACCCTCCTTTCCACTCCCCCACGCCCCTCCCCCACGCCCTCCCCCACGCTGTAAGCCAACGCATTTACTGCAGTTGTAAAGCTGCTTTATTTTGACCCTCCCAGGCCGGATATAAAGGCCCAGCAAACAACGTTAAAGCAATGCTCGCTCTCTGGCATGTTTAATCCTTTTTCCTACCTGGGAACATCGTTACGTCAGACCTCTTGTGGAATTTTGTGGAGCCGACCTCAGAGTTCAGGAATTAGGGCCAGTTTTTTGTTTTGGTTTTTGCTTTGACTAATTTCCATTATATTTGTGTTTGATTTGTGTGAGTATTGCATTTGATTTACAGTCACGTGACGAGGATTCGAACCTACGTCCGGGAGCATCCCAGACGCTGCCTTTATCGACTGAGCTACGACATGGTCACAAACAGTTGAACCCGAAATTCTACTGAACTTGCTGGATCACTGGATCCAGGATGGATCCAGTGGATTACTGGATGGATTCTTGTGGATTTGTTCATTTGATGCATCACGCTATTGTGATATCTGTGTCACTCTTCTCATGTATTTATCATTTTATTTTCTCGTTCATTCATTTGAATGTGCAGCTTCTGTTGTGTTTTTAGTTCATCTTTGATTTAATTACTAGAGTGACTTCAATGTGTGGTTGTGTGAAAATCTCAATAACGTCTTAACTCGTATGGGGAGAAAGCTCTTAACTACTTACCAGACTGTTTCCATATTTGTTGTTAGCTTAAGACCAACCCCACCGCGGGAGGATTATGGAACTCGCCACAACAGCTTACTTAACCAGCACGTATAAGTTCTGAGCATAGTCCACACACAAAATTACACCCAGCTCCCTTAACAAAGACACTCTCTCTCTCTCTCTCTCTCTCTCTCTCTCTCTCTCTCTCTCTCTCTCTCTCTCTCTCTCTCTCTCTCTCTCTCTATATATATATATATATATATATATATATATATATATATATATATATATATATATATATATATATATTGTCAGCCACACTACCGTGGAAATAAAAATTTCCACAGCCTCACGGTTCTGGTGTTGGCGGTTCGAGTCTCCAAATGCTCAGGTTTACCTAACCAGAAATAATTTTATTGCAAAAATGGATGGCACTGTTCCAGATTACCCAATAAGGAGAGGTATGAGCTGTCAGTTTCAGTTCGACGGAGTAAAATCATGGCTAAAAAAAAATAGAATTCACTTTCATTTCACTGCTCACCTTCAATGCGAGCCAGATACACTTTTGGGCACCAATATATTATTTAAAGTTTTCAAGTCAGTACGATAAGGCGACCTTGAGATACTAATCGAAAGATAAGAGAAGGGAAATATCAAGAGAAAGTTCACTATCAAGCCATAAGACAATATATAGCACTTGGAAGGGGTCAGGATAAGGATTTGGGATGGGACGGTGAGAAGGAATGGTGCCCAACCACTTGGACAGTCGGGGATTGAACGCCGACCTGCATGAAGCGAGACCGTCACTCTATCGTGTGACATTACTAATACCGTGAGGCCTCAGAGGTCGGGTGCATATTGAAACTAACCAGAAGAAAATAAATATATAAATAAACTGATGACAAAGTAATCTAGAACATAAATTAAACTTTCATAGAAATATTCAAGAAGCCAAGCATAATCTAATCCCGTAATGGTACTTAATAACCAAATAAAGCAAGACTAACTCCTATTAAACACTAATAATCCCATAAACCTGCTTAATAACCCAAATAAAACTAGACTTACTCCTATTAAACCGTTATAACAAAACTCTTGCAATAAGGAAGCGACGGCGGATCTAAATGGACCTAATTTTAAAGGTAAGTGAGAATTTTGCTTTAAAATTATTACTGTGATTATCGGTAAGAGATTGCTGAGATAACGATGCCAATTACCTCATCTCTAGCTCTGGTAAGCTCTATTTCCTCAGGGAACGATGTTAATAACCTTATATCTGGCTGTAGTAGTCAGCTCTATTTCCTCAAGGAACGAGGATTTTTCTGTTATACGCCAGATCTGTGTTACACTTTAACGCATTTTCAGGATAAATACGAACATATTTACAGACAATGAAGGATATTAAATAATTATGTAGGAGATTAAAGGGGCACTCGGATTCCGGTATGAGAAGATGGAGTGAGATAACATTATTGAAAGACCTGAACGTCCCCCTCATAAGAAGAACTGGAGTCCCCCCTCATAAAAAAAACAATAAACAGAGGCATTATGCTCCGTTCAGCATCATTCAATTACTCTCCCAACAACTTGGTATCCCATCATGTTTACTGGAGGCTGCGAGCGGGACCATTATCATATTTACTCAGCCTCGTCCACTCGGTTCAGTCAAGACTCGCTCGACCTGAGTCTCAAAATAAAACTAATCTCATACCTTGATATTCCACACCAGACAAGTTTTTCTTTTACAGGATTATTGTTGTGTTCACTTGTAAATATTCATTTTCGATACTGGTAGCAATTCAGTGCGAAGTTCCTTATTACTTTCCCCTAAAAATATAATTATTTTCAGATGCTCTCGATTCAATTTGGAAGACTTGAAAACCAAAGTCCTTGCGTGTCACGACTGCACTCTAGTTAGATGGTGGAACCATAGCCACAAATACATTCCACTCCTGGCTTGGAGTATTGAGCGTACTGCTTTCCACCACCATTTTCTGGAACCTCAGCTGCCGAAAATGGGTAAACATTGATTTATATATGCGATTATGATCTTGACTTTTCAAAGATAAATGGAAACTCTTTTGGAGCTCCCTGCATGGGATTACAGTCCATTATTCTTCGAGAGAGTTGGTCGTAAAAGTCAATAGTATGAAAAAATGCTAAGAGAGAACAGATGGAGGGATTGGTAAAGAGGCAGAGAGAGAGAGAGAGAGAGAGAGAGAGAGAGAGAGAGAGAGAGAGAGAGAGAGAGAGAGAGAGAGGGGGGGGAAGGAGAGAGAGAGAGAGAGAGAGAGAGAGAGAGAGAGAGAGAGAGAGAGAGAGAGAGAGAGAGAGAGAGAGAGAGAGAGAGAGAGAGAGAGAGAGAGAGAGAGAGAGAGAGAGAGAGAGAGAGAGAGAGAGAGAGAGAGAGAGAGAGAGAGAGAGAGAGAGAGAGAGAGAGAGAGAGAGAGAGAGAGAGAGAGAGAGAGAGAGAGAGAGAGAGAGAGAGAGAGAGAGAGAGAGAGAGAGAGAGAGAGAGAGAGAGAGAGAGACAGGAGAGAGAGAGACAGGGAGAGAGAGAGAGAGAGAGAGAGAGAGAGAGAGAGAGAGAGAGAGAGAGAGAGAGAGAGAGAGAGAGAGAGAGAGAGAGAGAGAGAGAGAGACACACAAAACAAGAAAAATGTTCATCTCTTGGTCAGAAACAGACCAGGATATGAACAAAGGTAGAGAGCAAGGCGAGATGTGTAAGGAAGCGTGGCAGCCTCCGCCTCCCCCCCCCCCCAGCCTCCCTGGAGGCTGCCGACACGCGCTAATTGATGCTGGCAGGTGAAACTAATGAAGGTAATTCACTTATATTGTGTTCTCAGGCAACACGAGTGTTTCCGTGGCGCAGTGTTGAGTCATAAAACACTGTGTAACGGAGGAAAGATAGTTAGAAAGCTACAGATTAAGATAAATACAAAGATAAATCGTGATAGAAACATAAATAGATACATAAAGAGATACATTGAGAGGTCGTTAAACAGATATAAAGATAGAGAGGTCGATTGATTACGATATATAAGACTGAACACACCATTAGTCAGTCCAGTTGTCCACCACACAACTCATTGTCTAGAGACAATTGTGAGATTAGGTTAGCTTCAGTCTAACCTCAGTCACACGGCTGGGGACTCAGCACCAGTCCACCAGTCTTCAGTCACTCAGCTGAGGACTAACAGCACCTCGTCCTCCAGTCCTCAGTCACTCAGCTGAGGACTAACAGCACCTCGTCCTCCAGTCCTCAGTCACTCAGCTGAGGACTAACAGCACCTCGTCCTCCAGTCCTCAGTCACTCAGCTGAGGACTAACAGCACCTCGTCCTCCAGTCCTCAGTCACACGGCTGGGGACTCTCCGCTAATATCTCGCCCTCGACTGACAGATAATTTGTTAATAGGATTATCGCTGGATTATGCAGCTGAAATTCATCATTCACTGTTCCCTGAATTTCCCTTCACGAACCAAAGGATTCTTAGGTTCGTGAAGTACTTAAAATTTGATCTACAATTTGAGTATCATAAAACTATTTTAACATCAAATAAACGTTAATATTTACATAATAAATCACATAACTTGGTATAATTTGAAGCTCCGATGACAGATTTTCTTGTATTTTATAGGACTGATTTAATTTTGGGTACGTTTATGTCGATTCCTGGATATCCTTCGGGTCCTAGACATTCCACCGTTTAATTTTCCATACGGTGAAATGAGGTTTATGTATTGCGTTCGTGGTGAATTAAATATCCGGTGATTTACCGGCAGTGAACTGTTTATACAGTGAATTACTGAATGAACAACGGTGAACTAACGACGATTAATTTTTCCTTATAACATATGTACATGTACAAAGCTAGAGATTGTACACAGGAAGGTCTATACGGCATGACTGTGAGGGTGTTCCTAAGAGATGTGTTTCAGCAGGGTGTTCCTAGGTGGTGTGTTTCAGCAGGGTGTTCCTAGGAGGTGTGTTTCAGCAGGGTGTTCCTAGGAGGTGTGTTTCAGCATGGTGTTCCTAGGAGCTGTGTTTCAGCAGGGTGTTCCTAGGAGATGTGTTTCAGCACTGTGTTGCTAGGAGATGTGATTCAGCAGGATGTTCCTAGGAGCTGTGTTTCAGCAAGGTGTTCCTAGGAGCTGTGTTTCAGCAAGGTGTTCCTCGGGGGAACTGGACTAACAGGAGTTGAGTTTCGGTTGAAACCAAAACAACGGTAGAAGAACCTGGGTTGAAACAGAGCAACGGGAATAGAGCGTGGGTTGAAACAGAGCAAATACCACACGTGTATATGTGCGGTATATGCATCTTTGGATATATAAACTCGCACATGTACGTATAGGCTTGATATGTAGTCTGTACTACGATTACATATACCTCATATATATTTGTTTGTCATAATAGACCGCACGAATCCGTGTATGCTTCATACTACATGTTATAAAGCATCACAATTAAACATGTACTCACATGTAGTAGGACTACATATTAAGCGGTATACCACACAGAAATCACAATTGCGTGATGTATCAAATGAACAAATCCACGAGGATTCGAACCTGCGTCCGAGAGCATCCCAGACGCTGCCTTTAATCCTTCAACTCCTTTTGACCATGTCGTAGCTCAGTCGATTAAGGCAGCGTCTGAGGGATGCTCTCGGACGCAGGTTCGAATCCTCGTCACGGCCCTTGTGGATTTGTTCAAGCAGTATACCAATTGTTCAAACTTCACACGTGGAAGGATATTTAGGATAATAACAGGCTAGGTACACACAGTAATAAACTAACTCCAGGGTGAAGGTGAGACACTTTTCACATGGTTAATTGGCTCCAGGCAGCCACGTTTTCTACTTGTAGATGCAAATTGGGAGAGTATGATTACTGGACCACCGGTTTCTTTTAAATATATCGGATAAACACGCACTTCCGTGTTCTTTACAACACGTTTGATTCCCGTGCGATCATTATTTGTTGCAAATATTACATTTTCGAATGATTTTTTTTTGCAAGTTGGTAGAAAATTGTATTTACTGTCAATACACAGAAAGCATTATTAAATGCTTTTTGTGTGTATGTTTTGTGTTGGCCTGAGAAAGCATATTTTGTCATAGATTTCAAAGATGATTACAGGATGATTGACAAACTGAAATAATGATCCAACAAAGGGTTACTAGAGTTTAACTTATGGAGGTGCAAAGTAACGAAGGTTGGAACAGGAGGCCGGACATAAAGCAGTAAATGGGAGATGTTATCTTGTTCAAAACGGGTAGAGAAACAGACCTTGAAGTTAATGTCACACAGAACCTGACTCTAGAAGCTCATGATGACCAGAACACACACTAGAAAGTGAAGGGACGACGACGTTTCGGTCCGTCCAGGACCATTCTCAAGTCGATGAGAAGATGATTACAGGATGATTGTAAAAGCTCATATCAATCTTTTACAAGTTTGATATGAGTCTAGAAGCTCATATCAAACGGATATCACTAGATGCATACTCAGTGTTAGCCAACATAAAAACTGCATTTTGAAATAAGAATGTGGAGTCATTGAGGTCAAATGTATACATATTTATTAGAAGTCTTCTGAAATTTGTGCCATCAGTAGAGTCCTAGTCTTGATAAAACACAAAACTAACCTTTAGAAAGTTCAAAGATATGCTGCTAGACTAGAACAGGAGCTGAGAGGTATGAGTTAAGAGAAAACATTATAGGAATTATATCTTATATTAATGGGTGACATGATTACTACATCAATAATTCTCAGGCAAATTATTAAGATAAACATTTACACAGAGAGAATAAATAATCAAATGAAATACGGATACATTTGGATTTAAATTTTCAATGAACAAGTAAAATTCACTAAAACGCAAGGTGGTGGAGGCAGACTCCAACCACAGTTTCAAATATAGATATAGCAGCTAGCAATAGGTTCCAGAACCTGTTCACAAGTTGAATGCTTAATGAGAGGCGGGACCAAAGAGATGAAGGTCAAATCCCAATAAGTACAGTAAACTGTGTACATATAGGTGAGTATACACACACACACGCACAAGCAAATACAGTCACATACATACTCCTACAACTGTCTATCACATCTTAATTGAGATCTTAACAAGCATAATCCAGTTATAGGTCTCCGGCGTCAACTTGACTGTAACAAGGATAGAGGCGACTTGAGCCGGACGAGAGGAACAGGTAACTAACTTTACTCAAGTTGCAGACAATTTAGCGAATCCACTCCGATACTCCGAGTAAATTACGGAAAAGGAGGTGAATTATGACATAATTTAAGTGAACTGACTTAATGTAAAGGTGGGACATAAGGCACATATATCTCAAGGTCAAAACATAGTATATCAGAAACAGACTCTGACCTTCAAACCGTAATCGTCTGCTAAAGATTGCAACGGAGATTCTCAATTGAATTTAAAGCAAACTCGGGCCGCCGCCGCTGCCCCTCTCGGTCCGAGAGCTGCCACTAAGGAAGATGACAGAATATCCCCAGCCGTGAGAAATACACAGGAAGAGAAGGGGCAATATGAGGACTTGATTGATGATTGATGAAGATTAAGCCACCCAAGAGGTGCCACGGGCATGAATAGCCGGTAAGAGGACCTGAAGAAGGGGTAGAGGAGGTGGAAACACGGAGCAGAGGAGTGGAATAAGAATAGAGAAGAGGAATAGGAGTGAGAAAAAGGGAGAAGGAAGAATAATTTAAGGAGGAAGTATAGAAAGGATGCATGTAAGAGTCTTCAAGCAGCGACGGGTTGCCACAAGGAGGTAGGAAGGTACTGGAACAGAAAATGGAACTGTTTCGAAAAGTGCACACACACATATTGGGTAATTATGAAGATGTGCTCGTAACTCTTACCTCTGGCAATTGACTCGTTCAAAATCTCTGGTTTGGTGCAGGCGATGAGTCACAATAACGTGGCTAAAGTATGTTGACCAGACCACACACTAGAAGGTGAAGGGACGACGACGTTTCGGTCCGTCCTGGACCATTCTCAAGTCGAATGAAAACATTTTCACAATCGACTTGAGAATGGTCCAGGACGGACCGAAACGTCTCTGGTTTGGTGCTGGGCTTAATGCCTAACAATTTCTTGAGGGTTATTAAGGCCACCACAATACCTTACTGACCAATCAGCGAGCATACTTTAATCCTGAACTTCGTTCCGGAATAAAGCATACTACTCAGGGAATGTTCACTGTATATACTACTCAGTGTATAAACACCATATATACTACTGAGTATGTATATACTCCTTGTGCGTAACAAGGTGCGGACTCGACGCTCGTGCTGCATATTCTACGACTGGTCTGACGAATGCTGTGCAGAATGTTCTGAATAAGACTCATCATTCGTTTCTAAATGTCGCTCTTAGTTTCGCCAGATTTCAAAATGCTGCGATGTCATTCTTTTTATATATATTTCTAATGCTTATACTGGTGTTGTGTCGATTTCCAGATCCTTTTGGTTTTCTGATACATGCAGTTACCCTCCATAACAGTGTCAACGTAACAGTGCACACACACACACACACACACCCCTGTGTGTGTGTGTGTGTGTGTGTGTGTGTGTGTGTGTGTGTGTGTGTGTGTGTGTGTGTGTGTGTGTGTGTGCATGTGCTCTAAAATGCATAGCTGCGTGTACGGTACACACAGACAAGGGGCAGTGGAAAAGGGTGAGTGACAATAGGGGTGTGGGCGGAGGGACACGGAGGGGGGAGGGCATAAAGACATGGAAAGGGGACAACCTAAGTAACAACGGAACGGAAACATCAGCGTCGACACTGTCGCCGTCGACACTGTCGCCGTCGACACTGTCGCCGTCGACACTGTCGTCGTCGACACTGTCGTCGTGGACACTGTCGTCGTGGACGGCAGCGGAGGGCCGCAATAACCAGCCCCGCCGCCAGCCATAATTAATGCCTCTGTAACTAAAAATGGCGGACTATTTTACGATTTTTTTCCCCAACGTTGCAACATCTTTTTATAACGAAGTGCAATCTCGACGACATCGTTTGCGGGAGTCTTCATTATGCAACATTGCATTTGCAGTTTTCCCCGAGATTGCAAATGTCCAATAAAATAAAAAATATTTTCCTTTGAGGACCCTCCAGGGGGAAAATGATGCCGCCGTCCTCTCACTTAATGCACTGCAAATTTAACGGTATCCACCACAAGCGTCGAAATTACAGTGTTATACTGAAATGAAAAGCACCGGAATATTGACGCATCTTCGGACTAATGAGCATCGGTATTGAGAGGATAAGTGGGTTGCTGAGGTTCTAATGCTTCTGGTGACGTAAAACCACTTCTGATTGGACGCTCGTTAAGCGTCAGAACTGGTGACACCGAGACCGTGAGATGAGAGCCTTGAGTTTCTCCATAGATTAAAGTTCCGATATACTGGAAGAAGATTTGATAAACAAATGATTGAAATCAAACAGGAATCTCTACATTAAAAGGGGAGTCTGCATGTGTATGTACTCATGTAGTTGTACTTACCCAGTTGTGGTTGCGGGGAATGAGCTTTGGCTCTTTGGTCCCGCTTCTCAATTATCAATCTACTGACGTAGCGGTTCTTGAGCTTATTGAGCTCTATCATATCTACAGTTGAAACTGAGTATGGAGTCAGCCTCCACCACATTACTGCCTAATGTATTCCATTTATTAACTACTCTGACACTGAAAAAATTCTTTCTACTGTCTCTGTGGTTCATTTGGGTACTCAGTTTCCACCTGTGTTCCCTTGTGCAAATACCACCCATGTATAATAATCTGGTCATATCTACCCTGTCAATTCCCCGAAGAGTTTTGTATGTGGTGATCATGTCTCCCCGTACTCTTCTATCTTCCAGCGACGTGAGGTGCAATTCACTCAGCCTTTCCTTGTAAATCATTCCTCTTAGTTCTGGGACTAGTCTAGTGGCATACCTTTGAACTTTCTCCAACTTCATCTGATGCTTGAGAAAGTATGGGCTCCACGCTGGAACCACATACTCCAGGAATGATCATACATAAGTGGTATACAAGGTTCTAAATTATTCCTTGCACTTTCTTAAGGCAGTTCTTATGTTAGGCAGCCTCGCATTAGCCGCTGATATCTATTTGACGTGGGCTTCAGGAAATAGGTTCGGTGTGATATTAATTCTAATATCATTCTCTCTGTCAGTTTCGTGGAGAACTTTGTCTTCCATTCGGTGCCCTGTGTCTGGCCTCCGGGTTCCCTCCACCTAGTTCCATTACCTTACATTTACTTGGATTGAACTTTAGTCGCCATTTCTTGGACCATTCCTTCCAACTACAAGATGTCTAGGTCATCTTGTAGCCTCTTACTATCTTCCTTGGTTCTAATCCTCCTCAATTTTTGCATCATCATCAAACATTGAAAGTATCCCCGGGAATGTGCGCGTGCGCGCGCGTATGCGTGTGTGTGTGTGTTCGTGTTGGTGCGTGTGCGCACACCTCCCGTTGTGTGTGTGTTCCATTGCCTGGGTGTTCCATTGCCCCGGAAATGCTGTTATTGGCCCGACGATGCTATAGTTGTCCCGGGAATGCAGGTGGATGCTGCTGTTATCTTGGGGGGAAGGAGGAAGGTGATTTTGTCCCGGGGAAATCTGTTGCAGTCCCGGACATGCTGTGCTTTCCTGGGAATGCTTCTGTTGACCAGGTAGATGCTGTTGGGACAGGGATAGTGGTATTGTCTTGGGGATTTTGCCGTTACACAAGGAATGCGGCTGTTGTTTGTCCCAGGGATGTTGTTATTGTCCCAGGGATGTTGTTATTGTCCCAGGGATGTTGTTATTGTCCCAGGGATGTTGTTAGTGTCCTCAAGGAATACCGGCGCTTCTTGTCAGTTTCAAACGCCCTGAGGACAATATTTCCTTCTTGTACGTATGTGGAAACTTTGACCTGGCTATTCTGAGTCACTGATCTATGCTGGGTTGCTCTTTAATCTGCCCAGATCCCTCAATTATGAACGCCGTATCCTGATGCGGCACCTTTAACCACTGGCTTCTGACCTACCATCCGAATGTGGCAACTTTAACCACTTATGACCTGCCATCCGGATGAGGCAAGTTTAGCCACTGACTTCTGACCTGCCATTATGATAAAGCTATTATTTATCGACACAACAAGACCCATGGAGAAACGTATCACCTTGAAAACTTATCAGTTCAAACACATAATATCCTAAGTTGCTCGAGTCAAAATTTGGCAACTCACTCACACGTACCTCCCATCATGAGAAGTTAATTGGGCTCAGTTCTCATAAAACCGAATTCGAAAGTGTTTTGAAAGAGGTCTTCACTCCTGGCCTGGGTGAATAGGTAAAACTGTGACCTGGGATCTTCAATCTGTGCAGCTGTTGGTCAAAATATATTACAGAACCGTTGGTCAAAACAACAGTGTCTTATATATCCGTTCATGAAAACAACAATGCTAGAAACCGTTGGCAAAACAGTGAAACAAAACAATGTCAGTTCAAGGAGCAATAACTTTAGAAAACGTCAGAAGTCATTTATTATTTTACTGATTTTTAGGAAAATCATTGAAAAAGTTAAGAATATTTTTGTCGCTGTCAATCTAACATTAATAAATTTAAATATTTACAATTAATCCAATTAACTATAAAAAGTGGAAGTAATTATCAAAAGGTACCAAAGTAAAAAGTGGAAAACAAAGAGGAATCGTCAGTTTAAAACGTTTCCGAACGCAAGAGATCACAGCAGTTGGTCAAAAATATTGTGATGAAATTAGCCCACTCGGCGTGCTGACTGAGGCTGGTTGGCGAGACAAAGACAGCGACGAAAAACCTTATTGCAACCTGAGCTCATTGCAAATTCTGCAACCTAAGTGTTATTGAGGAAACAAAGAGCTGGTTGTTAAGGCACCGAGAGGGAGGCAAGGATAGACGCAAGGCATGGGGAAGAGAAAATGTGTTTGTGTGAGAAAGAGAGAGAGAGAGAGAGAGAGAGAGAATCACAGACAGATCAAGACTTAAGAGACGAAGGAAAACGAGATGAACTTCTGGCTGCATTTCCTTTCCCTAATGTTAGAATATATATATAAAAAATTCTTGGCCATGTTAAATCTTGAGACAGCCAGATAAGAGTCTCCAAGCTCATTATTTCCGCATCCCAGACTGGTCGTAAAAGCAAGGTCGCCTCCTCTGAGAGGTCGGGGTGATAGGGTAATGCGAGAACCGTGAGTTAATTTCTTTTCAAAGGATGCAGAGTCGTTACGTGATGACGTTAGTGCTGGTGAGTGTCATTGGGGAGAGATGGTTCGAGCACTCACCTATCGAAACTTACCTCTCAGTAACTACGGGCAACTGAGGTCTACCTTTTCACGCCCAGCCTACTCTGTCGTGAGCCTTTTCACGCCCAGCCTACTCTGTCGTGAGCCTTTTCACGCCCAGCCTACTCTGTCGTGAGCCTTTTCACGCCCAGCCTACTCTGTCGTGAGCCTTTTCACGCCCAGCCTACTCTGTCGTGAGCCTTTTCACGCCCAGCCTACTCTGTCGTGAGCCTTTTCACGCCCAGCCTACTCTGTCGTGAGCCTTTTCACGCCCAGCCTACTCTGTCGTGAGCCTTTTCACGCCCAGCCTACTCTGTCGTGAGCCTTTTCACGCCCAGCCTACTCTGTCGTGAGCCTTTTCACGCCCAGCCTACTCACCTGTTGCGTTATAATTTAACTTCTCTGACTTTCGGATTCCTTGACGAATCTAGCCTTAAAGTTGTGGATGGAGATGGCTTCCACAAGGTCTCGTTTCAGTCCATTACACTTGATGCCTACCCGTACAAAGTACGACAATTTCCTTATATTTCTTTGACTCATTTGCATTTCCCTCTATTATGTTCTCTCGCCCTATACTTTCTCTAACTTTACAGAGGCTGTCCACTCTACCTTGTCAATTACCCACAGTATCCTGAGTGTTGCGATTCTTCTCTTCTGATTCTTCTCTCTTCCAAGCGTGTGAGGGACTAGTCCCTTTAACCTATCCTCATTGTTTAACCCCCAGAGCACTGGCATATTGTTGCAAATCTTTGCACTTTCCACTTTTGTCTTTTCGCTTCAAAGTGTGCGGATTCCAGGCTGGTTCTGCTTATTATAAAGTATAATAAAAGTTGTGTAGATTAATTTGAAAGAGCCCTGGTGTGTGTGTGTGTGTGTGTGTGTGTGTGTGTGTGTGTGTGTGTGTGTGTGTGTGTGTGTGTGTGTGTGTGTGTATGTGTGTGTGTGTGTGTGTGTGTGTGTGTGTGTGTGTGTGTGTGTGTGTATGTGTGTGTGTGTGTGTGTGTGTGTGTGTGTGTGTAGGGTGGGTTGTTGATGTCCCTTTCACACCTCCCACATCTCTCCCCTCCACTCTCTGAGCCATGACGCCTGGAGCCAGTCTCACCTCGGCGCCTCCAGACGAGCTAAAAATAAGCCCGGAAAATTATCTTGGAGTAAATTAGTCCACAGAGAAAGAGAGAAAGAGAGAGAGAGAGAGGGAGAGAGAGAGAGAGAGAGAGAGAGAGAGAGAGAGAGAGAGAGAGAGAGAGAGAGAGAGAGAGAGAGAGAGAGAGAGAGAGAGAGAGAGAGAGAGAGAGAAAGAGAGAGAGAGAGAGAGAGAGAGAGAGAGAGAGAGAGAGAGAGAGAGAGAGAGAGAGAGAGAGAGAGAGAGAGAGAGAATATAAACAGCAATAGGTAACTCACACTCAAGCAATCATCACATGGCACGGAGTGTTGAACTCTCATATTGAGCAAAATCTGCCGTCTGGAGGCAAAGATTATAGGTGCCCCGCCTCAGCCAATCATCCTAGTATCAGACACCACTGTAAATCTTCCGGAGTCAGCCTGCCAACCTGCTGCTTGCAAATGGTTATATTATATGAGACAACTACTGTAAACATATACAGGCAGTCTCCTTTCCCTTCCGCCTTACCCAGTGTTTCATTGGGTTCCATCCCCCATTATTCCCTTATTTATTCACCTATGTTGGTTTACTTCACCTTACTCCCTCACACAACTTCACCTCTTTCACGTCTGCCTTTAAGAAAAATCTGCACTTTGTATATTCGTTCCTTACCTGAAGATGTTCCAGAGTGGAACGAAACGTTGTAGAAAACATTCCCTTCCATAATCATTAGAGTTTCTTCAAAATGAATTTCGGTAACTTGATTGTTTTTCTTAATCCCGAGAGTAAGAAAATAGAAGCGTAGATCAACAACGATATTGTTAGATCAATAACAATATATCAACAACGCCAGCATTATATATATATATATTATATATATATATATATATATATATATATATTACTGCCAAAAGGAGTGTGTCCCAGCTAGTGCTGACCTGAACATTACGTGGTGAGAAGCTGGCACTCAGTAAAGAGTATGAAACAGACCACAGTGACTATACTCATTAGGTTGATGACACTGTGGGAAGGACGCAAACTGAATGAGATGCGTCACTCACTCCGACACCCCACTGGAACATTATCTAACACAGTGCACAGTTACAAACCCAATTAGATTTCAACTTAGATTCAACAGAGCAGGAGTCATAGTTAAACACGCAGGGCAAGTCCCATGTGTTAAAAAAGTCCCACTTCCCCTCGCCTTGAAGACCAGCGGAGACTGTCCTGTTGGTCTGACAAGGACCTCTTGACAAACACCAAAACTCAGACCATTTCTAAAAGCAGAACGATGCGTTTTATTTTTTGGTGTGTGTGTGTGTGTGTTTTGAGAGGGGGAGGGAGGGAGGGGGGGGGGGGGCCTTTTCCCATGGGTGGCATCTCATCGACTTTTTACTAATATCGCTGATGGAACATTAATGATTTCCTGATAGAGCACTAATAAGTAATTATGTAAAACAAAAATTTCAGATATTGCCTGCAGCTCCGTGCAATCATCATATGACAGCTGGACATCAGATACCGCTGCTGGAGATCTCTGCGTGAAAATCTTTTATTCTTTGCACACCAACATTGATTCAAGAGGACTATGCAAAAAATATAAATAAATAGTGTAATTATACAATAATTGAAAGCGTATAAAAAATATGAGGGAATAATTCAGATTTATAGCTTAAAATCAATAAATATTTACTTATGATATGATGGTAAAAATGTTTAAGATGTCAAAAAATAAATTTCCTGAATAATGTATTAAATGTATCTCACTCAACGGTGCTATTACTGTACTGACGACGTAATACTGTACTGACGACGTAATACTGTGCTGACGACGTAATACTGTGCTGACGACGTAATACTGTGCTGACGACGTAATACTGTGCTGACGACGTAATTCTGTGCTGACGACGTAATACTGTGCTGACGACGTAATACTGTGCTGACGACGTAATACTGTGCTGACGACGTAATACTGTGCTGACGACGTAATACTGTGCTGACGACGTAATACTGTGCTGACGACGTAATACTGTGCTGACGACGTAATACTGTGCTGACGACGTAATACTGTGCTGACGACGTAATACTGTACTGACGACGTAATACTGTGCTGACGACGTAATACTGTGCTGACGACGTAATACTGTGCTGACGACGTAATACTGTGCTGACGACGTAATACTGTGCTGATGACGTAAAAAATGTACAAACGAATTAAATACTATACTGAATACATAAATGCTGTACTGACGATATATATATTATACTGACGACGTAAATACCTCTATTGATGACATAAATAATATTCTGATGACGTAAATATTTTACAGACGACGTAAATACTCTTCTGACGACGTAAATATTATACAGACGACGTAAATACTATGCTGACGACGTAAATACTGCACTGATGACGTAAATATTGCTTTGCTAACGTAAATACTAAAATAACGGTGTTCATAATGTATAAACAAAGCAAGGATATGGTGCTGTATAAACAAGGATAAACTGTGATATGGTGCTGCATTTCAACTAACCACGTGAATATTGTATTAACGGTGTTCGTAAGGAATTAATGACGGAAAATACCGTATTTCATTACCGTCGTCGTCCCTTCACCGCTCCGGGTAGCGAATCTTAAACAACAACCAATGCATTTGAACTGGACGAAGAGCGGTAACCTCGTTTCATGCAGGTCGGCGTACGATCCCCGATGGTCCAAGTGGATAGGTACAGTTCATTCCCTCCGTCCTAATATCCCACCTCCTATCCTTTCCTCATATCCCTTCCATGTGCTATATAGTCAGACTGGCATTGCTTTCTTGAAATTATTTTTTTGGGGGGTTTTGAGACTGAAATAATCTAGTGACAAAATGATTTATCGAATACAGAAATTAATATCAACAATGTTCTTTGTAATGTCATTTTTGTCATAATCAATCAGGTTACAATATTATTTTAAATATTAAAAACTATTAGAATAGTGCAATAACTGAAGGATAATGAATTACGGAACTAAGAGATGAAAGTTGAATTAATTATATATTATTAACTCAGCCGAGCCGAAAATTAGAATAACCAAAACACTAAATAAGCAACATAGAAGTGGTGTTGAAAGCCAATGTGTTAAACACAATAAATTAGACAAAAACACAGAAGTTACAGACGACAGAGACGAGTGAAACACAGAGAATCATGTTGGAAAATGGGACGAAACGTTGCGAATAAAAGAGAAATAATTCCCCGATATTTCCCAAGATAGAAAGCGAAATAGAGAAAGAAAGGGAGAGAGAGAGGGACGGAGAAAGAACGATAACGAGCCTAACGAACCGATGCATCAAAGGCGAAACTTCCGCGAGGCAGTAACGGGTTACAGTATGAATGGCTACATAGCTGCGTGCAATTTTCCTCACACACGAGTTCACTTTCCAGTATCAAAATGGCTTCACGTGCACCGGGGAGGCTGGTGGGCGGCGGGGCAGGGCGGTGGGTGGCGAGGGCAGGGCGGTGGGTGGCGAGGGCAGGGCGGTGGGCGGCGGGGCAGGGCGGTGGGTGGTGGGGCAGGGCGGTGGGTGGCGGAGTAGGGCGGTGGGTGGCGGTGGATAGCGGGGAGGACGATAGCTAGTGGTAAGGATTGTAGGGCGGAGGTTGGTGCATGGTGTGAGTGGTGGCAATGGAGTGGCTGCTAGCCTGTAAGGTAAGGATAGTGGTGGTGGGTGGTGGGTAGTGATGGTGGGTAGTGGTAGTGGGTGGTGGTGGTGGTGGTGGTAGTAGTGGTAGTGGTGCTAAGTGTTTTGGGTTTACAAGAGGCCTGGGAGGCGAGTGAGAATGGAACACTCGGATAACGACTCTACCCCTACCCTTCGTGTGGTAACTGGCTGGTTCAGTTGAACGAGAATGCTAAGGTAAAGAGCTGAATGTAAGAGTGCCAGCTATTATAACGGTGCCCGGGTGCTCCAGGCGACACTATGGTTGGATGCAAGGTGCTGGACTCCCTCGCTCGTTCACTTTGTATTCTCTCTCGCTGCTACCTCCCTAATTCCTCCCTTTGGTGAGAACGCTCCTGGACTAGCAGTAGGTAAGGGGAGAGAAGTGAGGGGTAGGGGAAGAGAGGAAGGGTAGTGAAACGAGGAACAGAAAGTGATGGGAGAGGTGCTCGGCGAAGGTAGGTGAAGGAAAGAGATTAGGGAGGTTCAATTTTCTTGAACAGGTCTGTATTATTTCTTTTGACGCAAATAGGAATGCTGTTTTTGGAATGTGGGAGAGCGTTCTGGTGGTGGATATTTTGAGTGCGGCAAGAGGTCCCACAAGAGGTCCCACAAGAGGTCCCACAAGAGGTCAGCCGATGGCACGAAATTTTCGGGGATGTGTTGGGTTGCATGTGGGACCTATGGGTCTCTTGTCTCCCTCTCATAGTCACTATGTTTACGTTTGATTCCCTCGGTAGTAAGGAAGAAATCAGAGCCACACACCCAGGTGTACAAGAGGTTCGGTTAGAGCAATTTTGGCTATCCCACAGGGCGCCCTGTGTTATTAATGGTCTTAATGACTAGATGGGCGCGAAATGGCGGTGGCCGCGAGGACGCTCTGCACGAAGTGTACAAATGATCGCGTCAGAACTCGGCGCGGGACAAAGGAGTCAAAAGTCTCCTGAAGTTTTGCATGTCGAGCCTTGTGTTTGATGGAGAGTTTTGCAGTTAGCATATTTTACGTCTCCATTCAATCACACTAGTTTATGGTTGAATGGTTAACATGCTTAATGGTAAAAACTAAACATACACACACACACACACACACACACACACACACACACAAAATTGATATAGAGCACACAAACATATATATGCAAAGAATGGTGCAAAAAACTAAAAAAAATGGTATTGCTTCTAAAACTGATACACAACCAAAACTCATAAAAGAAGGAACATTACAGTGAACGACTAAGTGAGTGAGTTACGAAAGAGGGAAGGTGAATATACTGAAAGGGAAGGGGGGAAATAGGATAAATCGCCAAGCCATTACGACTATATAGCACTAGGAAAGAATCAGGATAAGGATTTGGGATGGGACGGGGAAAGGGAATGGTGCCCAACCACTTGGACGGTCGGAGATACGGAAATTGGATCTGTATGTGAGAGGTCCGACTGACAAGGTCGGGAGGCTCTGTTGACGAGGTAAAGTGCTAGATCTCAGTTGGCAGTTGGTCACTACTGGTTAGACCATCAGGGTCTGTGAGGCAGTGTTGGCTAGACCACCAAGGTCTGTGAGGCAGTGTTGGCTGGACCAGAACAAGGGGCCCAAGATTCTTCAGAACAAGGCTCTTCCAGCAGGAAGAACACGACCCTAAAGGCAGGCAGGCAGACAGGCAGCCAGGGAGGAAAGCAGGGAGAGAGCAGAAAGGTAGGGAGGGGCGAAGAAAGAGGGGGAGAAAGGAGGGACGGGGAGAAAGGGGGCGATAAAGCTAGTAGGTAGAGATGGAGGGAGAGAGGGAGTAAGGTAGGAATGGAGGGAGAGAGGATTGCATTAAACACACTGATTACTGTTTGATCTGTTCCAGCCCTTGTTGACTCAAGCGCACCAGTGATCTTGCTTCTCCACCCCTCTCCCTCTAGTGTCACTCTCCTCTCCCTCTAGTGTCACTGTCCTCTCCCTCTAGTGTCACTATCCTCTCCCTCTAGTGTCACTGTCATCTCTCCCTCTAGTGTCACTGTCCTCTCCCTCTAGTGTCACTCTCCTCTCCCTCTAGTGTCACTCTCCTCTCTCCCTCTAGTGTCACTCTCCTCTCCCTCTAGTGTCACTCTCCTCTCCCTCTAGTGTCACTCTCCTCTCCCTCTAGTGTCACTGTCCTCTCTCCCTCTAGTGTCACTGTCCTCTCCCTCTAGTGTCACTGTCCTCTCCCTATAGTGTCACTGTCCTCTCCCTCTAGTGTCACTGTCCTCTCTCCCTCTAGTGTCACTGTCCTCTCCCTCTAGTGTCACTGTCCTCTCCTTCTAGTGTCACTATCCCCTCTCCCTCTAGTGTCACTGTCCTCTCCCTCTAGTGTCACTGTCCTCTCCCTATAGTGTCACTGTCCTCTCCCTCTAGTGTCACTGTCCTCTCTCCCTCTAGTGTCACTGTCCTCTCTCCCTCTAGTGTCACTGTCCTCTCCCTCTAGTGTCACTATCCCCTCTCCCTCTAGTGTCACTGTCCTCTCCCTCTAGTGTCACTGTCCTCTCCCTCTAGTGTCACTGTCCTCTCTCCCTCTAGTGTCACTGTCCTCTCCCTCTAGTGTCACTATCCCCTCTCCCTCTAGTGTCACTGTCCTCTCCCTCTAGTGTCACTGTCCTCTCCCTATAGTGTCACTGTCCTCTCCCTCTAGTGTCACTGTCCTCTCTCCCTCTAGTGTCACTGTCCTCTCCCTCTAGTGTCACTGTCCTCTACTTCTAGTGTCACTGTCCTCTCCCTCTAGTGTCACTATCCCCTCTCCCTCTAGTGTCACTGTCCTCTCCCTCTAGTGTCACTGTCCTCTCCCTCTAGTGTCACTGTCCTCTCTCCCTCTAGTGTCACTGTCCTCTCTCCCTCTAGTGTCACTGTCCTCTCCCTCTAGTGTCACTGTCCTCTCTCCCTCTAGTGTCACTGTCCTCTCTCCCTCTAGTGTCACTGTCCTCTCCCTCTAGTGTCACTGTCCTCTCCCTCTAGTGTCACTGTCCTCTCCCTATAGTGTCACTGTCCTCTCCCTCTAGTGTCACTGTCCTCTCTCCCTCTAGTGTCACTGTCCTCTCCCTCTAGTCTCCCTGATCTGTACAGTAGACAGACAGTACCTCGCCTCATGCAGGTCGGCGTTCAATCGCCAAATATCTCCGCGGTTGGGCACCATTCCTTTCCCTCCGTCCCGTCCCAAATCCTTATTCCAACCAAGCGCTCTATAGTCTAATGGCTTGACGCTTTCTCCTGATACTTCCCATCCCTTCCCAAATATATATATATATATAATCTAAAATTCAATGGGGTGGAAATTCCAGCGATCAGTGACAGAAGCCAATTATTATCCCGGCGGTGTTTTTAATAACAGTCAATTACCGTTCAGGATATGACTGTTTATGAAAAGCCGAGTGAACTAGCACACGCCACACAACAACGGCTTCCGGTGAATCCTGCCAATTTCAGGCACAAAATACCCTCAGTATCATCAATAAACATCAATACACAATATTTATGTGTGTTTTTTTCAGCTGTGTAAAAGGCTAATCAGTTATTTTTTTTTTTTACGTAACGTATCTTTTAAAATGACTATGGACAAAAGCGGCTCTCACAATAGACAGCTTGTCCACTATTTCAATTTTTTTTTTAAGGTGGCTTTTGTGTTGCAGCTGCTGCCGTAGAGCGATGCAACAACAGTTTACACGATCATAAAGCTTGTACAGCGCGAGACGAGAAAAAAACAGGAACGAATGAGGCTGGAGAGAGAGATAAATATTGAGCCAAAGGGTAACAGAACGAGACAAGTTGACTCAAATGGTCATTTGTCTATTATAATTTGATTATTCGGCCCTTCTTCACCAACTTCGAGGTCATCCCCGGAACTCTCAGTTCCTGCGACGGCGCTGGAACCAATCGCATTGGCGTATGCCTTTCCATTGGAGACTTTCAGCGCCGTGGAGAAGGGGGGGGGGGACCTGCTGCCTGGGTAACAGCTTCTCCCCCGAATCAACCTACCCTGACTTTGCGCCCTGGAGAGGCCACTCCAGACCAGGCCGACACCAGAGTGCAACTCCATAGTCTCCTGAGACTGATGGATGCCTACTACTAGTTATTTGCTTTCTACTGAGAGGGAGAGACAGAAAGACAGACAGACACACAGAAATCAGAGACAGACAGAGAATTTTAAGTTTTGGTGTGTAGCGGTGTTATCTCAGATTTTATGTGTGTATATTATTGCATACCCTTTTCATTGGAGACTTTCAGGACCGTGGAGAGGAAGAACTGCTGCTTGGGTAACAGCTTCTCCCCCTGTATCAACCTACCCTGGCTTTGCTTCCTGGAGAGGTCGCTCCAGATCGACAACCAGAGCGCATCTCCATAGTCTCCTGAGACTGATAGATGCCTACTACTACCTCATTAGTCTTCTCATGTCTATTGAGAAGTCAAAACGACAAAGATTAATATATTTATTTATCCACAAAAACATTATATAAAAATTCACTCTGAGCAGCTCCTGTTATAAATGGACTATCATGAGCATTATATAGTTCTCTCTACTAAGAAAAATTCCTTAACTCATTGATTAGTTTATTTGTTATTTTCTGACTGCAAATAAATCCGATGTTTGAAATGTCTTAAGAATGTTTCAAAAAAGGATAATGTTGTGAATGTGAATGTTGTAGGATAAGTTGTGAAAAAGGAGCAGCATTCATTTGATCAACGTGTCCTACAACCCATTGTGTACCACATCGGGAAGATGACATTGCAATCTTCGGAGTAAAAAAAAATTATGAGAAGAACAAACGGTGAACTGGTTTAACGGAGGCAGCCGTTAAACCAGGGCCCTGGTTTAACGGCTGCCTCCATAAACTAGAGGTGAACGTCCCACGTCCCACTCAGTGCTTTAGACGTAAAGGTTTAAACCATACCTCGAAAGACTACACCAAGGACATCAATTGTGGGTACCTCACTACTGGTCGTGGGTATCACACACCTGGTCGTGGGTATCACACACCTGGTCGTGGGTACCTCACTACTGGTCGTGGGTATCACACACCTGGTCGTGGGTATCACACACCTGGTCGGTACCACACACCTGGCCCTGGGTACCACACACCTGGCCCTGGGTACCACACACCTGGCCCTGGGTACCACACACCTGGCCCTGGGTACCACACACCTGGCCCTGGGTACCACACACCTGGCCCTGGGTACCACACACCTAGTCCTAACCCACTGCACAATCGATTGCGTTACAATCAAAGGACCTAACTCAACACCGACTACATTTTCTTAACTCTTCTTTTCATGACAAATCTGTAGACATCAAACACGACACAAATCGGATGAGATGTAAGGAAGTTTCAACTTGCAAGCAACTCACTTCAGAGAATAACATAGCGCATGAGCAGACGCGAGCGCGGGCTTTGAGAGACGATGTTCTCATACCCATCGTTCAGTAGAAACAGCTGTTGCTGCTTCTGCTGTTTATAAATGAGCCATTCACGGGGTTCTCTTTCGCCATGTGGGCGAGGAGGAAGAATCTTGATCTTGTAGTCAGAGTTTTTACCCACTAAAGATACATGCATTGTATCAACATTGTATGTGATGACTCCTATGAACTCATGCTTAAGAGGGGATGGGATGGGAAGGGAGCTATCAAGAGAGAGTGCCAAGCCATTATGACTATATAGCACTTGGAAGGGGTCAGAATAAGAACTTGGGGTGGGACGGGGGGAAGGAAGGGTAAGTCTGGAGTCATCGCCAGACTTAGTGTTCAAAACATCAGAAATAGGTCCATCAGAACACAGGTTCAGGAAGGATCTATCAGAGGAAAGCGTCAAGCCCTTACTGGTATTTAGCACTTGGAAGGGGTCAGAATAAGGACTTGAGATGGGACGGTTAAGCTGATTAACAGTGTACTTGGCCTTGGTTAACGAGGCCAACTCATTATGGGTCACGTATGGGGTCACGTACGGGGTCACGCACGGGGTTCTCTTTTTGAAGCCGTCTATGAAGCGCGCACAGAACAAGGCTCCGAGGGAAATACCCAAGAAGAGCAATTTGTGCTCAGTGACGATACCAAACGCTGCGAGGATAACAGCGAAAATGTTCTTGGCCAGCCAGAGGGCATTAACCAAGGGCGAAGTGGTGACAGCCTTCGCCAAGCCGAGGACCATACCCTTAACCCAGGTGGGGACCACGGCCATGAGCCTGGTGGACTTCGCACACTCTACGGCCCTATCCGGCTGTAGCCACAGACACCACACCTGCCAGACCCTGTAGAAGAACGTGAACAGCGGCACACAGGTCACCCAGCCCGTCGGGTCGTGGATGAACATGGGCTTGACCCTCATGTGGACCCCCTGGCCCACCTCCACCCACGACTCCACCTCCTGCAGAGTCGACGGCTCCGAGAGCCGCGCGAAGGCCCGGTGGACAAGCCTGGTCCTGAGAACTGGTAGAATAATGTCGACCATCCGGGACACCCCGAGTGCCATGAGACACGAGGCACAAAAGAGAATGAACTTCACTGCGAACTGACGATCGATTGTTATGCTAAAATCTATAATTATAGATCCTGCGTTACACAAAGTTTTTATGTCAAACATTTTCAATTTTATTTGTTATTATTAGTACAATTATGTCTGTTAACTTCTCCTTCAGATATAGACAAATTGTTAATTGTGAAAAGTGAGATGGTGAGTGAAGGTCGCCGGATCGTGAGGGAGAAAGTCGCCGGACTGTGAGGGAGAAAGTCGCTGGATCGTGAGGAAGAAGGTCGGTAGGGTGTTCAACAAGCAGTAGATATGTGCTTGAGAGTTTTACAGCTGCTACGGCCTGCCTCGTGGGAATGTGTGTGTGTTTGTGTATATTCTCACCTAATTGTGTTTGCGGGGGTTGAGCTTTGGCTCTTTGGTCCCGCCTCTCAACTGTCAATCAACTGGTGTACAGATTCCTGAGCCTACTGAGCTCTATCATATCTACATTTTGAAACTCTGTATGGAGTCAGCCTCCAGTCCCAGTCAGAGGCGGGACCAAAGAACTGAAGCTCAGCTCCCAGGCATAATTGAGTGAGTAAATTTTAGTCGCGTCTCAATCCTAATTACACACAATATTCACTACTAACAATCCCCACTACTATCATGCAGAGACAGACACATATAATAAAGGAGTAGCAGGGAGGGAGATGAAAGAAAGCTTAGTTTTAAAGAACTTTATGCAGAGAGATAGGAGAGATTGAGGTCCAAAAGTTGACCAAGCAGAATACAAAATTGAGCCACAGAGTTAGAGATGGCCAGGTAGAAAAAAACATCGAGGCACAGAGAGGACAAAAGAACCTCACATGACCGTGGCAGAGATCTGGCGTAATGCTGGCGAGTCTTTGATCAGCGAGCCAAAGTAATTTTTTGTCCTCTAATCTTTCTTTCAAATAAAGGGGATAGATTTTAACTCGGCTTCAAACCAGATTTATAGCCCCCCGCCATTACCCCCCCCCCCCCCCCACCTCTCTCTCTCTCTCTCTTTCTTTCTGTCTCTTTCTATCTCTCAAACATTTATTTTTCCAATGCACCCTTTCCAAGTGCAATATAGTCGTAATGGCTTGGCGCTTCCCCTTGATAATTCCCCCCCCCCCCTCCATCTCACAGCAGTGCTGACCTGCTGTCTTACATATTCTTCAACGTCTCGGAAAACTACATCTCCGCACTTATCTCTGCTGCGCTGATCGTCTCCCAGTTATATATATATATATATATATATATATATATATATATATATATATATATATATATATATATATATATATATATATATATATATATATTTCAGTTGCATATTGTCCTGGGGACCATTCAGGCTTGTTCGCATTTGTGTTCCTCACGTGTGCCCCAAAGAATGAGGTGATTTGGTAAAATGCTATGCCCAAGATTACTATCCGAGTGCCGGCGGTGGGGTGGTTCAAATAGCCTCGGCTATCACCTCATCATGTCCGGTCGTGATGGTCAAGTGGATTAAGGCGTCTTGTACATACCAGTTGCGTTGCTCCTGGGAGTATGGGTTCGAGTCACTTCTGGGGTGTGAGTTTTCAGTTGCATATTGTCCTGGGGACCATTCAGGCTTGTTCGCATATATATATATATATATATATATATATATATATATATATATATATATATATATATATATATATATATATATATATCATACGACCAGTCACCCACCATGATGGAGCCGATGCCTCGCACACGCCAACAACATCCTCCCTCTGGAAGCTAATTAATTTTACGGAAAGGTGGCATCTCCACCGAGGTAATTATAACGTTTAAAAAACAACCCGCTGCCTTGCTGGACAATGACAACATTGACAATGGTAACAGGGGGAGAGGGGAAGAGGGGTGAGGGGTGAGGGGCGAGAGAAGAGGGGTGAGGGGAGATGGGAGATGAATGAGGCTAGAGAAGTGAGAGGAAATGGATGAAGAGAGATGAGAGGTGAGAGAGAAGATGATTTGAAGAATAAGGAAGGTGTTGAGGGATGTGTTGAAGAGCACTAAAAATGAACACAGGGAAGATGGAGGAAAAGTGGATGCTGATATAAGTTGAGGAGCCGAAGACAGAGTGGTTAGTGAAGAAACTGAGACAGGTGAGAGAAGAAGGGCAGAGGGGAGTTGAGAGAAAGAATGTGAAAGAGGGGAAAGAGATGAAGCGAGTGAGGGGGAGAGAGAGGGGCGAGACAACAGACTGAAAAAGAAAGACGTGGCAGAAAATGAAAAAATATTTCGATGTAGTGAGCGACGTATTTGAAGCCTTAATAGCCTCAGTCAGTTTATTCATTCTTCCAATCCTCCCATATGAAGTTCAGAGTAAGGCGCAAATTCAAGAGGAAACACGATTAAACTCGGACGAATCAGTTGACCGGAGCTGACAAGCACTATTGTGTTTCCCCCCACCGGGTCTAGCTCAGTGTTTTCCGAGCTTGTTTGTCCTGAGCTGTGTGAACCCCCGGGATAAAAGCGCAGGCAAACACCGACGTTAGAACGCTAACAGCCACTCCCTTTCCTAGGAAAAATAAAGGGGAATATCGAATGGTCGTGGATTGGGATGGTTGAGGGTGTGTGGATTGGTGGAGGGCTGAAGGCAGGGAATGAGTGGAGGTGTGGGTGGGGAAGAGAGTGGACCGTGGGTGAGATAAAGTGATATACATATATATCTAGCAATCTTTCCCCGTATATAAGGAAATATTGCTAGATATTTTACAATCAGTATCAAGATTAAAACAAATTTGGCTTCAGCTAAGTGTCTAACACAGAGCGACCTCAAATGTGCAGACCTGAGAACAGTCTCCAGCACCCAGAAGGCGTCACCGTGCAGCCATGGAGGGATGGTAAACAGGTCGTATGGGACTACACTTGTGTATCTGTCTTGGCTGATACATATCTACATGGTACAAAGCCCTATTGTATGACATGGTTATAAATGACAAATGAAGAAGTCAAAAAAGGAGCAGTCACATAACGAGAGGACAATTAAGACATATTTTTGTATAAACTTTTAAGAAAAGCCTAATTAAGAGAGAAAAATAGATCTTCTTGTTAAGAAAGATCTCTGTATATGGTCATATTAGGAAATCCTAAATGCAACTCAACATCGTAAAATAACTGGATGTGGCCTATACACCGTATCAGGCTTCCCCACTTCCCTCAAGTGCTCTAGCTTCCGTTTGAATTCATGACGTGATACCATTTGCAACAATTACCGTGAAATTGGACTATTAAAAGGCTCAAAACCTCAAAATTGCTCCTCGTTACACAAAAAAAGCTAAATAACGATTATGCAAATCGACACGGATACGAATATGAATACCCCAGCGTGCTGCCAGGTGTGTGAGGTGCAGGGGATGGACGGAGGAAGGAGAGCATTGGCCGATCTGTGGCTACAATGAGTATCAGGTACCAGATCTGTGGCTACAATGAGTGTTAAGCACCAGATCTGTGCCTACAATGAGTATCGAGCACCAGATCTGTGCCTACAATGAGTATCGAGCACCAAATCTGATGCTACAATGAGTATCAGGCACCAGATCTGTGGCTACAATGAGTGTTAAGCACCAGATCTGTGCCTACAATGAGTATCGAGCACCAGATCTGTGCCTACAATGAGTATCGAGCACCAAATCTGATGCTACAATGAGTATCAGGCACCAGATCTGTGGCTACAATGAGTGTTAAGCACCACCCAATCTCCTCCTCCTCCTCCTAAGCTCCGCCCATCTTCCTCCACCTAGCCTCCTCCGAATCTTTAATGTTGTCATATAATTTTATTCTGCTCTTGTAAAGCCAAACTTGGATTATACGGTGCATTATGGACACCGTACTGTTGATTGGATATAATTTTTTAAAATTTACGGAGAATTATAGGCCTTCCGCATGAAGAGCCGTAATCACAACATTTGGAGTCTCTGGAAAGGCTTAGAGGAAGGGAAACACAACTGATGTATATATATGATTGAAAGGACTTAAGAAAGGCGATATAAAGAATAATATAGGTTTAGAATATAGCCATATGTTGACCGGACCACATCCTAGAAAGTGAAGGGACGACGACGTTTCGGTCCGTCCTGGACCATTCTCAAGTCGATTGTGAAGTCATTAACAATAGACTTGAGAATGGTCCAGGACGGACCGAAACCTCGTCGTCCCTTCACTTTCTAGTGTGTGGTCTGGTCAATATTATTCAGCCACGTTATTGTGACTCCTCGTCTGAATATAGCCATATGCTGGAAAGTCTCAAGCCAAGGCTATGCAAATATATGAGTGTGAGTGATTGTTTTTAAACAGGTGTCGAAAAAAATCTTCGGCGGATCCATCATTATTTTTGTATTCTCAATTCTCCTCCCGTCGCTCCCCCTTAAACACAAACAAAAAACTGTCTACTAAGTTTTGAGAAACTTAACGTCTTAGATCGCTATCGAGGCCACACTACCAACTTGGACCTCATCCATCGATCCACGTTAAGATTCATGCAGTCCCCCTCATTGGCAGCGAGACGTTGGAAACTTTAGATTCCTACTATACTTTTTCTTAGTCGAGATGAGAGCTAACTTTCTCATCTCAGCCGCTGATGAAAAATTTATACGCTCTGAAATCATGAAAATTTTCTACCCTCGTGGCACTACTCCGCGTTGCCGGCTGTACAATGTGTGTGTGTTCTTGCGTAAAAACGAGATTCTTGAATCTAGCTTCAGCTCTTGGGCCCCCGTCTTTCCAACTGTCAATCGCCTAATGCAATGACTTCCGATCCCAATTATTCTTGTAATCCTTGTTTTCAAAACAAACAATGAAAAGTCTCTAGTATTTCCCATGTTAGTTTGTTCCATATACTGACATAACAGAAGAAGGATTTCTTCATATCCCTGAGGGTAATCTGCGAGTCTAGCTTCCATGCCTCTTGCGTCTCTGCTCAAACAAAAGAATATAAAGCCTTAGAGAAAGGAAGAACGAGATTGCAGCAAAGAAATGGAAGATAAAGAATAAAAATGGGGGATATTTTATCGGGTGATAAAAGTGTCAACACAAGATATGAGGCAGACCAGAGGATACAAACCGGATAAGCTCAGATTCAGAAAAGACTTGGGTAAATACTGGCCAGGCAATAAGGGTGATGATTTATGGATCACGTTGTCAGGTTATAAAATATATTCACCTCGTATATATTTTATATCCTGGATTGTTTGATGCAGAGATTACACGGAGAGAAAGTGGGGGAGATAGAGACAAAGAGACAGTGGGAAAAGAAGATGGAAGAGGATTGGAGAGAAAGGATGGGAGAGAGCATGGAAAGGGGATGTGAGAGAGACGGAACGGGAGAGAGAGAGAGAGAGAGAGAGAGAGAGAGAGAGAGAGAGAGAGAGAGAGAGAGAGAGAGAGAGAGAGAGAGAGAGAGAGAGAAGGAAAAAATCAGAAGAGCCGTCTGCAGTCTGCAGGTGTCGACGGTTGTAAAACCCGGTAAAGATTTTATCAAGATTTTTTTCTCCTAGAGTGAAGTTCTGCCATTTGCACGCTGCAGAAATATAAATAAAAATATCTTTGCCCTTCTTGTTGACGCTTCCAGAAGATGCGCTCAAGTGCCTTCCTTCCTTTGTAGTGCTTCGGAGCTCATTTACTGTTTAATAAACGTAAACAAACCCGCCATGATATCAGATTAGATGTATAGGTTTCGTAGGTGGATGTGTACATGCTTTATGAATGGCCCAGGTCTTATACGTATAGAATGAGACATTAATATTATATATAGATCTTTTAATGAGAAGAAGGGCACGGGAGACATCTCCCGTCACGCAGGGTGCAGTCGCACCTCCACAGATCTCCAGTATCAGCTCTTGATACTGGTAATGGCTCAAAAGGGCCACCACTTACGGGCTATTCATGCCCGTGCCACCTCTTGGGTGGCTTAATCTTTATCAATCTTTATCAGAAGAAGGGTTGCCCGAGGCCCGAGGTCTTCCAGGCCTAATCCCAGGAATCCCTTAATCAGCGTCAGCTTAATTTTTACACAAATTTGTAATCAATTCTGAGAGATGTTGACCAAAACCACCACCATCTGGAGTGAATACATTCACTTTTCAAACAAGAGGGAAAGAAGGATTAAATATAGCTTTCTACTTCCGACTCTAGTTGGCTAATTGATTCTTTTCTTTTCTCTCGTTACCTTCTCTCTCGCTGCTCTCTTCTTACCTGTCTCTCTCGCCACTCTCTTGTTAATAGAGAAAACCTTTGGAGCAGGACTGGGGATAGAAGCAGCGTCATGGGGGGACCCTAGACGAGCCCCTCAACCCATGGGCGACGATATGCAAAGATTATTTAACCTGGGTTATTTACCCTGCACTCCCAGACGGCACCGCTCCTGTGCCAGGTAAGTTACGGGCTCACCATTGCCCGTGCTATTTGCCCCACTCCTGTGCCAGGTAAGTTACGGGCTCACCATTGCCCGTGCTATTTGCCCCGCTCCTGTGCCAGGTAAGTTACGGGCTCACCATTGCCCGTGCTATTTGCCCCGCTCCTGTGCCAGGTAAGTTACGGGCTCACCATTGCCCGTGCTATTTGCCCCGCTCCTGTGCCAGGTAAGTTACGGGCTCACCATTGCCCGTGCTATTTGCCCCGCTCCTGTGCCAGGTAAGTTACGGGCTCACCATTGCCCGTGCTATTTGCCCCGCTCCTGTGCCAGGTAAGTTACGGGCTCACTATAGCCCGTGCTATTTGCCCCGCTCCTGTGCCAGGTAAGTTACGGGCTCACCATTGCCCGTGCTATTTGCCCCGCTCCTGTGCCAGGTAAGTTACGGGCTCACCATTGCCCGTGCTATTTGCCCCGCTCCTGTGCCAGGTAAGTTACGGGCTCACCATAGCCCGTGCTACTTGGAACTTGTTCCGAGTAGCTGAATCTATAACAACAAACAACCCTTCACATATCGTGGTCCACGGGTTAAGGCTCGCGTCTGGGGTTACACAGGACACGCTGGTTCGATCCGCGTCCTGCTCCAAGGATTTCCTCACAGATATATCACGTTATTGGGATTTTCTTGTGTTCTTGTTACTGTCTCTCCCGCTAATCTCTTGTTACCTTTCCCGCTAATCTCTCGCTAACCGTGTTTCTCGTTAATCTTAGGTTTTCCTTTAATCCTGGTTCGAATTCTCTTCTGCCGAGGAGATTACTCTCAGGCAGAAATCCCAGCTGTTACACGGGGCGGCTCTACGACATGAAAACTCTTTTAATCAGTTTTCACAATGACTGGAGTAAACGACAGGGGAGGAGGGGGATATTTTTTGTTTTGTTTTGTGAGGAGAGGACTGGGACGGAGGGGGTTGGGGAGGGGGGTGAAAGAGTGATGTCGGTGGGAGGGAAGGGTGGTGAGGGAGGGTGGAAGGGAGAGAGGAAGGGTAGGGGGATGACCGTGGATGCTGTTGATAGATTGGGTGGGTTGGGTTACCGGTTAGGAAATGCTTTAGTTGCTCGAACTGGGAATTGGTGATATCAATTAAGAGATTGCCGAGGCTTCAGACGCCATTTATGGAAATGCGATGACGTTGGTAATGTTTTTTTTTTATTTTCATTTTCATTTTTTATCTGTTTGTATGGCATTACACTGTGTGCATCCATCACCTTGTGTACATTCCCCGTATAATATACATCACTCAGAGTGTGCAACTTCCCCACAATGTCCATCAACGTCGGCCGTGTACAGTGTATTCCCCTGCGCAGAATACATCCACCATAGGTATCAGTCTGTAATAATTATGCAAATTCGTGATGGACAAGACAGCTGAGCACCGGAGACGCTGAATCTGCCTCACGGAAAAATAGACACCGCCTGGACCACTACCTTAGAGACGGTGTTCATCTAGGAGACATTAGATATGTGTGTAGAAAATTAAATCCTCCATTTTTACGGACAGAAAAACACTATTTGACAAATTAAATGATTATTTTCACTTCAACATCAAGATAACGTAAGTTTGAGGAAGTTGGTAAATTTTATTCACCTCGTTTGACGGGTTGTTCCCTTCTTGACATAGTTCCAAGTGCGTTCCAGGTTACATTCCCTCATAAAGAGTGCCTCAAAAATAGCCTATTTTTGATAATTCTTCTCCCGATCCCATCCTAACACCCTAGTCTCTCAACCCGTCCTCATTAACAAAGGCCAAAGTCCATTTCCCGTAGCCGGTAAATACACTGTTTATGAATATAAAAGACTTTATTCAAGACTCACAACTGATGACGTTCAACATTTCTCGAACAGTACTTCGCTGACGACCTCTGTTCGAATTGCAACTCTGTAATTGCTTCACGTATGTTCTTCAAATTAACTAAAGAACCTGAACACCTAACCTAACTTACGCCTAAATATGCACAATATACTAATATATATATTAATTTATGTTTAGGAAAAATCCTGATTTGAATGACCAGCATTGTTAAAATTGATGACTGTGTTTGTGGGGTCGGTCGCTGCATGGAATGAACATAACCAGAGGATAGGTTGAGTCTCAACTCACCGAACACCGAACCCTCGACACGCCAGACACCCAAGTCTGGACACGCCAGACACCCAAGACTCGACACGCTGGACACCCAAGTCTGGACACGCCAGACACCCAAGACTCGACACGCCAGACACCCAAGACTCGACACGCTGGACACCCAAGTCTGGACACGCCAGACACCCAAGACTCGACACGCCAGACACCCAAGACTCGACACGCCGGACACCCAAGACTCGACACGCCGGACACCCAAGACTCAACACACCGGACACCCAAGACTCGACACACCGGACACCCAAGACTCGACACACCGGACACCCAAGACTCGACACACCGGACACCCAAGACTCGACACGCCAGACACCCAAGACTCGACACACCGGACACCCAAGACTCGACACACCGGACACCCAAGACTCGACACACCGGACACCCAAGACTCGACACACCGGACACCCAAGACTCGACACGCCAGACACCCAAGACTCGACACACCGGACACCCAAGACTCGACACGCCAGACACCCAAGACTCGACACACCGGACACCCAAGACTCGACACGCTGGACACCCAAGACTCGACACATCTGACACCCAAGCCCTGAGGACGCCGTCTGGAGCTTGAGTCAAGCAGCTGAGCCCTAAAGCCTCCCAAATTGCTTCTTGGTTGATATTCGCTTGTGCCTTCCCAATGGAGACTTGCCGGAATGAGTTGCATTAAAGGACCCGGAAATTCTGAATTTCCCAGCGGCGTCCACACAGATGAGTGCGAGGTGGATGCCGGCTTCGAAATTATATAAACATTTTTGCAACTGCCACTGAATTATATTTTAAATTACAAATTTGTAAATCGTTAGTTTTCTTGAATATGTCGCTCTGGTACTTTTGACAAGTTACGAGTCGTTTGATGTGTGTGTATTTACTATTTTTACGATTTGTATCTTCAGAATTGAGCAATTAGCTCTTGGACCCCGCCTTTCTAACCAATTTATTTTTCCTCTATTATGTCTACTACATATATTTCTCTCTAACATGCACACACATCTCCAGGAAGTAGCTGACTAACTCCCAGGTACCTATTTACTGCTAGGTAACAGGGCCATCAGGGTGAAAAAAACTCTGCCTATTTGTTTCCGCCATCGCAAAGGATCGATCCCCGGTCCACAGGACTACGTATCCCGAGTGGTGGCCACTCAGCCACCAGGCGCCCATAGAGTCTGTGTGTGTGTGTTTGAGAGTGTGTAAATATTACATTGCTGTTGTTATAGATTCAGCTACTCGGAACAAAGATTCAGCTACTCGGAACAAAGATTCAGCTACTCGGAACAAAGATTCAGCTACTCGGAACAAAGATTCAGCTACTCGGAACAAAGATTCAGCTACTCGGAACAAAGATTCAGCTACTCGGAACAAAGATTCAGCTACTCAGAACAAAGATTCAGCTACTCGGAACATATAGCCCGTGTTCCAAGTAGCACGGGCTATGGTGAGCCCGTAACTTACCTGGGACAGAAGCTGTGATGTGAAATATTACATATTTAAATATTAAATTATTAAATATTTTGTCTGTCTCTTCTTCTTCTTCTACTACTTCTTCTGTTCTTTTCTTTTTTTTTTTTGCCTCTCTCCCACTCTCCTTTTTATTTGCACCCTTTCCCTCTCTATCAAGCTTCTTCTTCCTCCTATATGTTCTCCTTCTTCTTCCTCCTATATGTTCTCCTTCTTCTTCCTCCTATATGTTCTCCTTTAGAGCTTCGTCTCGCCCATTCTCCCTTTCCATCATTACGTCTCTTTCTCTATTTTCTCCTCCCTCCTTCGTTCACTCGTTTCCTTATTCCTTACTATCTGCCTCCCTCCCTCCTCTATTTTTTCATCCTTTCCAAAATTACTTGTTCTTCTTTACTTCTTTCTATTAACTCACTTCAATCATTCCTACATTTTTACACCCTTTCCTCTTCCATTTCCTAAATTCTCTACTCCCTTCCCCTCCCTTTCATCCCTCCCTCCGTCCGTCCCTCCGTCCGTCCCTCCGTCCGTCCCTCCGTCCCTCCTTCCCTCCGTCCCTCCTTCCGTCCCTCCGTCCGTCCCTCTCCAACAACACTCATCATCTCCGCCAGTGTCCGGACACCGGCACCAATACGTGTCAGGCGGCCATGGAAAACAATACGAGAGAGGCGGTGCTGTTGAAGCTGATGCTGCCACAAGTTCCTGGAATATTGGGTTAGTGAGTGACTGTCTGCAGTCATTAAGTAACCGGAGTGAAGTTGGCGAGGGAGGAGTGGACTGGAGTATGTGAGAGGAAAGAGGAAAATGAGATGTGAGGATGAAGAGAAAGTATAAGGAGGAAGGGTGAGGAGTTATGTAGCAGAGCAGTGAGGATGTGTTTTTCCTCAACACCAGTTCTCATGTTGGTGTTGAGGAGGAAACGTATTAAAAAGGGAATGAAGTAGGGTGTGCAAGTTAAGGACTGCAAGGGTTTTCGATTTACTTGGTCAAAAATAATCTGTAGGATATGTATAACAGGCGAGGGACCCCTGTTAAACGCTGGGTGTGTTTAACAGTGACCTATCTAACAGGGAAGGTTCTTGTGTAGGGAAACTTATCTGACTCAACACGGAGGTGTGAGACAGACTGGGCGCTGAAGGGGTGCAGGCTGAAGATACATATACATATGTATCTTCAGCAATATACATATTATATATTATTAGAGTTTTGTACACCAACACATTATCATTCTACCCTTATGAAACTCATTACCACACAACACGAGTATTACTGACTGTAGAAGACTATTTTGTGTTATGACATATTTGATATTCATGTATATATGCATTTTATAGGGCAGAGATGGTGTCCGATAGAGCTCTGACATTAATTCTAACATCATACTTCTACGGGACTTGTTTCAGCCAATGAGAGGCGTCCGGTGACGTCAAACGGCAGCGCTCTTTAGCCTGATTGGCTGGTGAACTGGCACTTCTCCACGCATCGTAACTTAACCACAACATTTCGTCAACAATGTGAGTACGAAGATCTGACTCAATGGTCTGAGCACAGACCATCTCAGATGTTAAGAGAGATTAAAAGTGCATTATGATAACCAATAATTAATCATAGGTAAGGTGTCATGTAGGCTACAGCGAGAGCGAGGATTAATGATCCGCTGAGTGACATAGTATGAGATACTAAGGACATTGATCACTGTGAGACTATGACGGAGACCCGATAGATCGTCCAAGTGTTCATAAACAAATCATTTCCTAAGTTGTAGTAAATAGTATGAAGATTCTGTGATATTGTAGCTGTCTTCATGTTAGATAACCAGAAAGTGTGTCAAGTAATGTGTGTGTTTGTTATCATTCCCTAGTTGCCTGTTGAAGATTGACTGCATGTGTTCATGGACTGTGTAAAGGTGTGTAGAGGGAGAAATATATTTTGAGTTTGCTGATGTTATAAGCATGTTTTCGATTAAATAATAAGTACCGGAGCAAATTGTGTGTATGTGTGTGTGTACTCACCTAGTTGTGTTTGCGGGGGTTGAGCTCTGGCTCTTTGGTCCCGCCTCTCAACCGTCAATCAACAGGTGTACAGATTCATGAGCCTATCGGGCTCTGTCATATCTACACTTGAAACTGTGTATGGCGTCAGCCTCCACCACATCACTTCCTAATGCATTCCATTTGTCAACCACTCTGACACTAAAAAAGTTCTTTCTAATATCTCTGTGGCTCATTTGGGCACTCAGTTTCCACCTGTGTCCCCTTGTGCGTGTTCCCCTTGTGTTAAATAGACTGTCTTTATCTACCCTATCAATCCCCTTCAGAATCTTGAATGTGGTGAACATGTCCCCCCTAACTCTTCTGTCTTCCAGCGAAGTGAGGTTTAATTCCCGTAGTCTCTCCTCGTAGCTCATACCTCTCAGCTCGGGTACTAGTCTGGTGGCAAACCTTTGAACCTTTTCCAGTTTAGTCTTATCCTTGACTAGATATGGACTCCATGCTGGGGCTGCATACTCCAGGATTGGCCTGACATATGTGGTATACAAAGTTCTGAATGATTCTTTACACAAGTTTCTGAATGCCGTTCGTATGTTGGCCAGCCTGGCATATGCCGCTGATGTTATCCGCTTGATATGTGCTGCAGGAGACAGGTCTGGCGTGATATCAACCCCCAAGTCTTTTTCCTTCTCTGACTCCTGAAGAATTTCCTCTCCCAGATGATACCTTGTATCTGGCCTCCTGCTCCCTACACCTATCTTCATTACATTACATTTGGTTGGGTTAAACTCTAACAACCATTTGTTCGACCATTCCTTCAGCTTGTCTAGGTCTTCTTGAAGCCTCAAACAGTCCTCTTCTGTTTTAATCCTTCTCATAATTTTAGCATCGTCCGCAAACATTGAGAGAAATGAATCGATACCCTCCGGGAGATCATTTACATATATCAGAAACAAGATAGGACCGAGTACAGAGCCCTGTGGGACTCCACTGGTGACTTCACGCCAATCGGAGGTCTCACCCCTCACCGTAACTCTCTGCTTCCTATTGCTTAGATACTCCCTTATCCACTGGAGCACCTTACCAGCTACACCTGCCTGTCTCTCCAGCTTATGTACCAGCCTCTTATGCGGTACTGTGTCAAAGGCTTTCCGACAATCCAAGAAAATGCAGTCCGCCCAGCCCTCTCTTTCTTGCTTAATCTGTCACCTGATCGTAGAATTCTATCAAGCCTGTAAGGCAAGATTTACCCTCCCTGAATCCATGTTGGCGATTTGTCACGAAGTCCCTTCTCTCCAGATGTGTTACCAGGTTTTTTCTCACGATCTTCTCCATCACCTTGCATGGTATACAAGTCAAGGACACTGGCCTGTAGTTCAGTGCCTCTTGTCTGTCGCCCTTTTTGTATATTGGGACCACATTCGCCGTCTTCCATATTTCTGGTAGGTCTCCCGTCTCTAGTGACTTACTATACACTATGGAGAGTGGCAGGCAAAGTGCCTCTGCACACTCTTTCAGTACCCATGGTGAGATCCCATCTGGACCAACAGCCTTTCTAACATCCAGATCCAGCAGGTGTCTCTTGACCTCCTCTCTCGTAATTTCGAACTCCTCCAAGGCCGCCTGGTTTACCTCCCTTTCTCCTAGCACAGTGACCTCACCCTGTTCTATTGTGAAGACCTCCTGGAACCTCTTGTTGAGTTCCTCACACACCTCTCTGTCATTCTCTGTATACCTGTCCTCGCCTGTTCTAAGTTTCAATACCTGTTCTTTCACTGTTGTTTTCCTTCTGATGTGACTGTGGAGTAGCTTTGGTTCGGTCTTGGCTTTGTTTGCTATATCATTTTCAAAATTTTTTTCTGCTTCTCTTCTCACCCTGACGTACTCATTCCTGGTTCTCTGGTATCTCTCTCTGCTTTCTGGTGTTCTGTTATTCCGGAAGCTCCTCCACGCCTTTTTGTTCAGTTTCTTCGCTTCCATACATGCCCTATTATACCATGGATTCTTCTGTTGCTTCTCGGATTTTTCCCTTTGGGCCGGGATGAACCTGTTTACTGCCTCCTGACACTTTTGGGTAACATAGTCCATCATACCCTGTACAGACTTGTCTCTGAGGTCTGTGTCCCAAGGTATTTCACTTAGGAAACTTCTCATCTGTTCATAATTCCCCTTTCGGTATGCCAGCCTTTTGATTCCTAGTTCTTTTTGGGGGGAGATAAGTCCTAGCTCTACCAGGTACTCAAAGTTCAATACACTGTGGTCACTCATTCCCAAGGGCGCTTCCATCTTAACTTCCCTTATATCCCATTCATTTAGGGTAAATATCAAATCAAGCATTGCTGGTTCATCTTCTCCTCTCATTCTTGTTGGTTCTTTGGTGTGCTGGCTTAGAAAGTTTCTTGTTGCCACGTCCAGCAGCTTAGCTCTCCATGTTTCTGGTCCTCCATGCGGGTCTCTGTTCTTCCAATCTATCTTCCCATGGTTGAAGTCTCCCATAATTAGTAGTCCAGATCCATTCCTGCTAGCAACAGAAGCTGCTCTTTCTATTATGTTAATGGTGGCCATGTTGTTTCTATCATATTCCTGTCTAGGTCTTCTGTCCTGTTCTGTTGTGTGTGTGTGTGTGTGTGTGTGTGTGTGTGTGTGTGTGTGTGTGTGTGGTCGTTTTAGCACTCGGGTGCAGAAAATATAGAGAAACATACAGTACAAATAATTTATGCGACAGCTGTAACTCTTACTATGAACGAATAACACCAGCAGCCATCGACAACAGACCCGAGACAAAAGAACTAATAAATCGAACTTTTATCCAATTTGGCACAGTGCCCACCCACGTCATTCCAGTGAGTGCCTCTCCCTCCCTGAGTGACATATGTCCCGGGTGTCGACCCTGACATCCCAAGCAATTTGCAAACCCACGCGTGTTTGGCACTCTACCTTTGGCTGCCTCTCACAATCCTCGACCCCGGCTGCCTCTCACAATCCTCGACCCCGGCTGCCTCTCACAATCCTCGACCCCGGCTGCCTCTCACAATCCTCGACCCCGGCTGCCTCTCACAATCCTCGACCCCGGCTGCCTCTCACAATCCTCGACCCCGGCTGCCTCTCACAATCCTCGACCCCGGCTGCCTCTCACAATGCTCGACCCCGGCTGCCTCTCACAATGCTCGACCTGGATTGCCTTTAACAACAGAGTGCTAGGCATTACACGCCTAAGTAACCCACTGTTCTCTCCTGCACGCAATCTAAAGGGCCTGAGGGCGCAATTCCTGCCTGGCTTGTTGAGCAATAGAGGAGATGCAGAGATGACGGAGTTGGAGAGAGAGAGAGAGAGAGAGAGAGAGAGAGAGAGAGAGAGAGAGAGAGAGAGAGAGAGAGAGAGAGGGAGAGAGAGAGAGAGAGAGAGACGGAGATAGACAAAGTGCGAGAGTGTGCGAGATATCTATAGCGTAGTACAATTAGGCTTCGTTCTCGACTCATAATTAAAGATATCGGGTTCGATTTCTAGATGGGACAGAAATGACTGAGGGCGTTACTTTCACCTAATACCTCTGTTCACCTAGCAGCAAATAGATACTCAGGAATCAGCCAACTGTTTTGGGGGTTGAATCCTGGGAAGGAGCGGTAGTTTGACCTTGAGAGACCTCGATCACAGCTTACCTGACCCCGTCAAAACGAATTATGCGAACATATAGACTGAGAGAAAGTATCAAAAGTATCAAAGAACCATATATATATATATATATATATATATATATATATATATATATATATATATATATATATATATATATAATGTTGAATATGACCGAAAGGGTAAGATTAATGATTCTAACACGAATCTTCTCAATATTTCTTACGTTTTTCTTCACTGTCGAGGGTAATTGAAAAATTTACTCTCCAAAGTTCATTTTCACATTTTTCACAACTCTTCAGAGGTTGAATGACGTTTCATCTTTCTTTTAATGACGTTAACGTAACCGTTAGAGTAGCCATTGTTGATTAGGACCTGCCTTACCCTACAGAGTTCTTCATCGACCTGCTGAATCTGTAGGGTAAGGCAGGTCGATGAAGAGCTGCCTTACCCTACATCATTGATCTGTATGGTAGGCAAGTCCTAGTCAACAATTGCATCTCTAATGGTAATGTTGAAGACGTCATTAAAAGAAAGCTGAAACGCCATGCAACCTCTGAAGAGTCAACTAACACAACACTTGTACCCCCTATTAGACTGTTTTACAGGAACTTCTTTTCGACGGCACATAAAACGGAGGAAAGTGTCCTGAAAGATATTATTAATTGGAATATTATGACCACAGACAAAAATCAAAAGATACAATTGACATGGTGGCTGAGAAAGACGGAAGATAAATTCAGCTCTACGACTTCAAATTCTGAAACTTTATCTCAATAACTGTCTGTGACGCTGATTTAGGACGTCCCTTACGTGTTTTTATGACAGATGTGTGTGTGTGTTCATGAGTATCTCTGGTGTGTGTGTGTGTATGCACCTAGTGCTTACGGGGGTTGAGCTCTGCTCTTTCAACTCCCGTAAGCACAACTAGGTGAATTCACACACACACACCAGAGACACTCATGAACACACACACACCAGAGACACTCATGAACACACACACACACCAGAGACACTCATGAACACACACACACCAGAGACACTCATGAACACACACACATCTGCCATATAAAAACCAGCTAAGGGACGTCCTAAATCAGCGTCACAGACACTTATTGAGATAAAGTTTCAGAATTTGAAGTCGTACAGCTGAATTTATCTTACGTCTTTCCCAGCCACCATGCCATATATATATATTATATTATATATATATATATATATATTTTATTAAATATGACCGAAAAAGTAAGATTAATAATTCTAACACGAATTTTCTCAATCTTTCGTACATTATGCTTCACTGTTGGAGGTAAATCAAAAATCACTTCTCCAAAATTCATTTTTATTTCTAGTCTGACGCGACACGGGCGCGTTTCGTAAAACTTATTACATTTTCAAAGACTTCACAAATACACAACTGATTAGAACTTGCGTTTCCCTGATTTTATATCTACATTTGAGTGAGGTGGGAAGGGTGATGTGGCATTACATTTGAGTGAGGTGGGAAGGATGATGTGGCATTAGAGGATATTAATAGGGTATTAAAAGTATCAACACAAGACAGAACACGAAACAATGGATATTGAATAGAAGTGTTTGTAGAAAGCCTATTGGTCCATATTTCTTGATGCTTCTATATTGGAGCGGAGTCTTGAGGTGGGTAGAATATAGTTGTGCAATAATTGGCTGTTGATTGCTGGTGTTGACTTCTTGATGTGTAGTGCCTCGCAAACGTCAAGCCGCCTGCTATCGCTGTATCTATCGATGATTTCTGTGTTGTTTACTAGGATTTCTCTGGCGATGGTTTGGTTATGGGAAGAGATTATATGTTCCTTAATGGAGCCCTGTTGTTTATGCATCGTTAAACGCCTAGAAAGAGATGTTGTTGTCTTGCCTATATACTGGGTTTTTTGGAGCTTACAGTCCCCAAGTGGGCATTTGAAGGCATAGACGACGTTAGTCTCTTTTAAAGCGTTCTGTTTCGTGTCTGGAGAGTTTCTCATGAGTAGGCTGGCCGTTTTTCTGGTTTTATAGTAAATCGTCAGTTGTATCCTCTGATTTTTGTCTGTAGGGATAACGTTTCTATTAACAATATCTTTCAGGACCCTTTCCTCTGTTTTATGAGCTGTGGAAAAGAAGTGATGGAAAATACTTTAAAAATTAGTTGTGGAGGAAGTTGTGGAGGATGAGCTGTGGAAAAGAAGCTGTGCAAATAGTCTTTGCAGACTATTTTACAGGAACTTCTTTTCCACAGCTCATAAAACAGAGGAAAGGGTCCTGAAAGATATTGTTAATAGAAACGTTATCCCTACAGACAAAAATCAGAGGATACAACTGACGATTTACTATAAAACCAGAAAAACGGCCAGCCTACTCATGAGAAACTCTCCAGACACGAAACAGAACGCTTTAAAAGAGACTAACGTCGTCTATGCCTTCAAATGCCCACTTGGGGACTGTAAGCTCCAAAAAACCCAGTATATAGGCAAGACAACAACATCTCTTTCTAGGCGTTTAACGATGCATAAACAACAGGGCTCCATTAAGGAACATATAATCTCTTCCCATAACCAAACCATCGCCAGAGAAATCCTAGTAAACAACACAGAAATCATCGATAGATACAGCGATAGCAGGCGGCTTGACGTTTGCGAGGCACTACACATCAAGAAGTCAACACCAGCAATCAACAGCCAATTATTGCACAACTATATTCTACCCACCTCAAGACTCCGCTCCAATATAGAAGCATCAAGAAATATGGACCAATAGGCTTTCTACAAACACTTCTATTCAATATCCATTGTTTCGTGTTCTGTCTTGTGTTGATACTTTTAATACCCTATTAATATCCTCTAATGCCACATCATCCTTCCCACCTCACTCAAATGTAATGCCACATCACCCTTCCCACCTCACTCAAATGTAGATATAAAATCAGGGAAACGCAAGTTCTAATCAGTTGTGTATTTGTGAAGTCTTTGAAAATGTAATAAGTTTTACGAAACGCGCCCGTGTCGCGTCAGACTAGAAATAAAAATGAATTTTGGAGAAGTGATTTTTGATTTACCTCCAACAGTGAAGCATAATGTACGAAAGATTGAGAAAATTCGTGTTAGAATTATTAATCTTACTTTTTCGGTCATATTTAATAAAATATGTCTACAGGAAAGACTGCTACCAAAATATACTAATGTTAAAGTGCACGACCCAGCAGCAAGGAATCAAGCCTTCACGATAAAATATCGCCAGGATCTGATTCGTGATCAGATATACAAGGCAGAGAATGAAATCAAAGACAAAAAAACGCAACTACTTCATGCTACAAACGAGTGGAGAAATAGCAACATCGACCATAGTATCCGTACCCGCATTGAACAACACCTCGACATCCTCACAGACCAACATCACCTCAGCACTGAAACAAGGATTATCAAGAAACTAACAACATTATATGGAGGACCTATGGCAATTCCACGACCAAGAGATGGCTTCCTGAACCTTGCAGGAATTAACCTCACTGAGGACCAAGTCACTCTCCTAAATCTGGGCATAAACTGTCATGTTATGTCCAGACCGAGTGAAATGGCCCGGAAAGTGGAGTTGGAAATTCTGTTGGACGACATATTCGACCTCGAGACACAAAAGAAGGTCACTACCAAAGATACCTTACAAGCAGAACTTATTGCAGAAGGAGGAAAGAATCGAGGCAACTACAGAAGCACCATACTGTCCCCCGAGCTTAGAGCGGCAGCTAAAAGCCGTCGTGAGAACAAGGAGATAGTTGTCAGGAGAGGTGACAAGTCGCCAATATATGTCATTCTTAAAAAAGACGAATATCTGGCGAAAATGAACATCATACTCTCTGACCAAACTAAGTTCCAAAGGGTAACGAAGGACACTACAGCCGAATTAAAAACAAAGGTCAACAAACTGATCGAAACTGTGAACGCCAAGAAATCCGGACTCCACCTGCCAAAGATCATTGGGGAATATAAACCTGGATATGCGTATGGAAATGTCAAGACGCACAAGCCTGGAAACCCACTTCGGCCAATCATTAGCCAGATACCCACACCCACGTACAGATTGGCAAAGCGACTCAACGGCCTGCTGACTCCTTATGTTCCTTGCGCCTTCAGCCTGAAGTCTCCAAAGGAATTTGTGGACTTACTGCGGGGCGCACGGGCCACAGGGATAAGAGCCTCGTTGGACGTAGAATCGCTGTTTACCAACGTACCTGTGGACGAGACAATCGGAATGATAGCCGACAGAGTGTATCGTGATCCAGCCTGTACTCCTCTTGACATGCCAGAAAGTATTCTGAGGAAACTACTCCAAGCTTGTACTAAAGAGGCACCCTTCTTGAGCCCGGATGGGCATATGTATAAACAAGTAGATGGGGTCGCTATGGGTTCTCCCCTAGGTGTCCTGTTTGCAAACTTCTACATGGGTACCATCGAGCAAAAAGTCTTAGTCGACATGAACTTGAAACCGGCCATATACTGCAGGTATGTTGACGACATTTTTACACAGGTACCTGATGTCAGACATCTGCAGCAGCTGAAGGAGGCATTTGAGCAGAGTTCCGTGCTGCGTTTCACTTACGAGACGGAAAAGGATGGGAAGCTGCCTTTTCTAGATGTAACAGTCATGGAAAAGGGCGGAGGTTTCCACACTGCAGTCTACACAAAGGAAACAAACATAGGAATGTGCCTAAATGCCAACAGCGACTGCCCTGACAGGTACAAGAGGAGTGTTGTTAACGCATACGTCGACCGTGCTCTCAGCCACAGCTCAGAATGGAAGCAAGTCGACGAAGAACTCTGTAGGGTAAGGCAGGTTCTAGTCAATAACGGCTTCTCCAATGGTTTCATCGAAGACATCATAAGAAGGAAAGTGAAAAGCCATGCAACCTCCGAAGAGACAACTAACACAACACCTATACCCCCTATTAGACTATTTTACAGGAACTTCTTTTCCACAGCTCATAAAACAGAGGAAAGGGTCCTGAAAGATATTGTTAATAGAAACGTTATCCCTACAGACAAAAATCAGAGGATACAACTGACGATTTACTATAAAACCAGAAAAACGGCCAGCCTACTCATGAGAAACTCTCCAGACACGAAACAGAACGCTTTAAAAGAGACTAACGTCGTCTATGCCTTCAAATGCCCACTTGGGGACTGTAAGCTCCAAAAAACCCAGTATATAGGCAAGACAATAACATCTCTTTCTAGGCGTTTAACGATGCATAAACAACAGGGCTCCATTAAGGAACATATAATCTCTTCCCATAACCAAACCATCGCCAGAGAAATCCTAGTAAACAACACAGAAATCATCGATAGATACAGCGATAGCAGGCGGCTTGACGTTTGCGAGGCACTACACATCAAGAAGTCAACACCAGCAATCAACAGCCAATTATTGCACAACTATATTCTACCCACCTCAAGACTCCGCTCCAATATAGAAGCATCAAGAAATATGGACCAATAGGCTTTCTACAAACACTTCTATTCAATATCCATTGTTTCGTGTTCTGTCTTGTGTTGATACTTTTAATACCCTATTAATATCCTCTAATGCCACATCATCCTTCCCACCTCACTCAAATGTAATGCCACATCACCCTTCCCACCTCACTCAAATGTAGATATAAAATCAGGGAAACGCAAGTTCTAATCAGTTGTGTATTTGTGAAGTCTTTGAAAATGTAATAAGTTTTACGAAACGCGCCCGTGTCGCGTCAGACTAGAAATAAAAATGAATTTTGGAGAAGTGATTTTTGATTTACCTCCAACAGTGAAGCATAATGTACGAAAGATTGAGAAAATTCGTGTTAGAATTATTAATCTTACTTTTTCGGTCATATTTAATAAAATATGTCTACAGGAAAGACTGCTACCAAAATATACTAATGTTAAAGTGCATGACCCAGCAGCAAGGAATCAAGCCTTCACGATAAAATATCGCCAGGATCTGATTCGTGATCAGATATACAAGGCAGAGAATGAAATCAAAGACAAAAAAACGCAACTACTTCATGCTACAAACGAGTGGAGAAATAGCAACATCGACCATAGTATCCGTACCCGCATTGAACAACACCTCGACATCCTCACAGACCAACATCACCTCAGCACTGAAACAAGGATTATCAAGAAACTAACAACATTATATGGAGGACCTATGGCAATTCCACGACCAAGAGATGGCTTCCTGAACCTTGCAGGAATTAACCTCACTGAGGACCAAGTCACTCTCCTAAATCTGGGCATAAACTGTCATGTTATGTCCAGACCGAGTGAAATGGCCCGGAAAGTGGAGTTGGAAATTCTGTTGGACGACATATTCGACCTCGAGACACAAAAGAAGGTCACTACCAAAGATACCTTACAAGCAGAACTTATTGCAGAAGGAGGAAAGAATCGAGGCAACTACAGAAGCACCATACTGTCCCCCGAGCTTAGAGCGGCAGCTAAAAGCCTTCGTGAGAACAAGGAGATAGTTGTCAGGAGAGGTGACAAGTCGCCAATATATGTCATTCTTAAAAAAGACGAATATCTGGCGAAAATGAACATCATACTCTCTGACCAAACTAAGTTCCAAAGGGTAACGAAGGACACTACAGCCGAATTAAAAACAAAGGTCAACAAACTGATCGAAACTGTGAACGCCAAGAAATCCGGACTCCACCTGCCAAAGATCATTGGGGAATATAAACCTGGATATGCGTATGGAAATGTCAAGACGCACAAGCCTGGAAACCCACTTCGGCCAATCATTAGCCAGATACCCACACCCACGTACAGATTGGCAAAGCGACTCAACGGCCTGCTGACTCCTTATGTTCCTTGCGCCTTCAGCCTGAAGTCTCCAAAGGAATTTGTGGACTTACTGCGGGGCGCACGGGCCACAGGGATAAGAGCCTCGTTGGACGTAGAATCGCTGTTTACCAATGTACCTGTGGACGAGACAATCGGAATGATAGCCGACAGAGTGTATCGTGATCCAGCCTGTACTCCTCTTGACATGCCAGAAAGTATTCTGAGGAAACTACTCCAAGCTTGTACTAAAGAGGCACCCTTCTTGAGCCCGGATGGGCATATGTATAAGCAAGTAGATGGGGTCGCTATGGGTTCTCCCCTAGGTGTCCTGTTTGCAAACTTCTACATGGGTACCATCGAGCAAAAAGTCTTAGTCGACATGAACTTGAAACCGGCCATATACTGCAGGTATGTTGACGACATTTTTACACAGGTACCTGATGTCAGACATCTGCAGCAGCTGAAGGAGGCATTTGAGCAGAGTTCCGTGCTGCGTTTCACTTACGAGACGGAAAAGGATGGGAAGCTGCCTTTTCTAGATGTAACAGTCATGGAAAAGGGCGGAGGTTTCCACACTGCAGTCTACACAAAGGAAACAAACATAGGAATGTGCCTAAATGCCAACAGCGACTGCCCTGACAGGTACAAGAGGAGTGTTGTTAACGCATACGTCGACCGTGCTCTCAGCCACAGCTCAGAATGGAAGCAAGTCGACGAAGAACTCTGTAGGGTAAGGCAGGTTCTAGTCAATAACGGCTTCTCCAATGGTTTCATCGAAGACATCATAAGAAGGAAAGTGAAAAGCCATGCAACCTCCGAAGAGACAACTAACACAACACCTATACCCCCTATTAGACTATTTTACAGGAACTTCTTTTCCACAGCTCATAAAACAGAGGAAAGGGTCCTGAAAGATATTGTTAATAGAAACGTTATCCCTACAGACAAAAATCAGAGGATACAACTGACGATTTACTATAAAACCAGAAAAACGGCCAGCCTACTCATGAGAAACTCTCCAGACACGAAACAGAACGCTTTAAAAGAGACTAACGTCGTCTATGCCTTCAAATGCCCACTTGGGGACTGTAAGCTCCAAAAAACCCAGTATATAGGCAAGACAACAACATCTCTTTCTAGGCGTTTAACGATGCATAAACAACAGGGCTCCATTAAGGAACATATAATCTCTTCCCATAACCAAACCATCGCCAGAGACATCCTAGTAAACAACACAGAAATCATCGATAGATACAGCGATAGCAGGCGGCTTGACGTTTGCGAGGCACTACACATCAAGAAGTCAACACCAGCAATCAACAGCCAATTATTGCACAACTATATTCTACCCACCTCAAGACTCCGCTCCAATATAGAAGCATCAAGAAATATGGACCAATAGGCTTTCTACAAACACTTCTATTCAATATCCATTGTTTCGTGTTCTGTCTTGTGTTGATACTTTTAATACCCTATTAATATCCTCTAATGCCACATCATCCTTCCCACCTCACTCAAATGTAATGCCACATCACCCTTCCCACCTCACTCAAATGTAGATATAAAATCAGGGAAACGCAAGTTCTAATCAGTTGTGTATTTGTGAAGTCTTTGAAAATGTAATAAGTTTTACGAAACGCGCCCGTGTCGCGTCAGACTAGAAATAAAAATGAATTTTGGAGAAGTGATTTTTGATTTACCTCCAACAGTGAAGCATAATGTACGAAAGATTGAGAAAATTCGTGTTAGAATTATTAATCTTACTTTTTCGGTCATATTTAATAAAATATGTCTACAGGAAAGACTGCTACCAAAATATACTAATATATATATATATATATATATATATATATATATATATATATATATATATATATATATATATATATATATATATATATATATATATGTATATATATATATATATATATATATATATATATATATATATATATATATATATATATATATATATATATATATATATATATATATATATATATATATATATATATATATATATATATATATATGTTGTTCTAATAGTTGGAACGCACTATTTGGCCTAGTGTGCAAAGTCTGGGTTTGCCTAATAAGCCAAGTTATAGTGCGCGCGCGCGTGTGTGTGTGTGTGTGTACTTACCTAATTGTGCTTGCGGGGGTTGAGCTCTGGCTCTTTGGTCCCGCCTCTCAACTGTCAATCAACTGGTGTACAGGTTCTGAGTCTACTGGGCTCTATCATATCTACACTTGAAGCTGTGTATGGAGTCAGCCTCCACCACATCACTTCCTAATGCATTCCATTTGTACTCTGACACTGAAAAAATTCTTTCTAACGAGTGTGTGTACGCGCGCGCTTATAAATTTGTACCTGCATGATCGAGCTTTAACTCTTGAACCCCGCCTCTCTACGAACTCTTACACCCTGCCGGTTGTCTATTGCAATGCCTCCTGGCCTATTCCTCTATCACATCTACTTTAACAATAATGTATAGGGTTGACTTCTACAATCTGTTCTTTCAGTTCATTCCATTTCCCAACTACTTTTACACAAAAAATAAAACTTTCGAACATTTCTATGGCTCATCTATTTCTAGTGCTCTTTTGTTCTATTGGTGTTCATTGTGAACATTTCCTATATTTCAACTATATCAGTCTCAATTAGTATTATATACAAATCATGTCTCGTATATTTCGCCTCTTTTCTAGCGACGTCAGGTCCAGTTCCTTTAGTCTTTCTCCATACCCCTGTCTTTGCAATTTTAGCACGAGTCTCGTTGCTAACTTCTGAACCTTTTCTAGTTTTTCCTTATGTGTTTTTATATGGAGCTTCACGATGGAGCGATATTCTTTAAAACTGGTCTTACGTAGGCGGTGTCCATAAATATAAAATCCTGAATAATGTTGTCTTTTTCTAGTATGTTTGTGTGCGAGCACGGTTGCCAATGGGAATGCTTAATATACTAAACATAAAATAAGCAGGAGTATAATATTTATATCTCCAGGCAACACGGAAGACATCTCCCGTCACGCAGGGTGCAGTCGCACCTCCACAGATGATACTGCTAGTCCAGTATCATCTATTGATACTGGAAATGGCTCAAAAGGGCCACCACTTATGGGCTATTCATGCCCAAGCCACCTTTTGGGTGGCTTAATCTTCTCTCTCTCTCTCTCTCCAGGCAGCTAGAGATCCACAGACGGCTCCATGGTGGCCGGGTTACAAGGGAGAGTTTCCACTTTATCCGGTAACCACGTCACGTATCCGGCCAAGCAGCACTTGTCACCGCAGCAACTTCGGTGATGATCGCGATTGGCGGAGACAGACGACGCACTGCAGACCAAAATCAGGCTGAAATGTGGCCAATTTGTGGTCAGGAGCGGACCAAAATCTGGCCGGGATATGAGTGAAACTTTATATGAATTTGTAAGATTTTGTTCTGGCTTTTCTTTCTATTGTTGGTATTACGCATAGACCCATTGTTGAGTTTTGTTCATTGCTCAATATCACTCAGTTACTCAGTTGTTCCACTGATCATTATCATTCCATTACTTCATGGCTCAGGATTATTCCATTATTCAAAGTCATGCCGTTGTACACAATAATTTCAATGTTCTACTGATCAGTCATTCCATTCTTTAATTGTCCATCGGCACTTCATCATCTCACGGTCAACTGTATATTGAACTTCACCGCTGATATCCAGTTTCATTACCCCGTCTTGAGGTTATCTTGAGATGATTTCGGGGCTTTAGTGTCCCCGCGGCCCGGTCCTCGACCAGGCCTCCACCCCCAGGAAGCAGCCCGTGACAGCTGACTAACACCCAGGTCCCTATTTTACTGCTAGGTAACAGGGGCATAGGGTGAAAGAAACTTTTGCCCATTGTTTCTCGCCGGCGCCTGGGATCGAACCCAGGACCACAGGATCACAAGTCCAGCGTGCTGTCCGCTCGGCCGACCGGCTCCCATTTGTGGATTTGCTCCCGTGTGGTAACGTATTTTCGGTCGTTTTATCCATCAAAGAATTGCAAAAGATTATTTGAGAGCTCAGTGTAAATTTTTTGTTATATACGATCAAAATTTCATTGCAAATTTTGTGAAAAATTTTAAATTTTCATAGCAAATTTGTCCATAATGACTTTATTTTTTTACAAATTACTCATTTAAGCAAATTTTGCATTTACTTTGCCAGATAATCAAACATTCCCGCGACACTATTCCAAAGGGATCAGAATACATCTAAAATTGCACAAAGAAGATTGAATTTTTTGTAAATGCCTCAAAAAGTTATTAATTTATATGCCTTGCCAACAAAGGGATTCAAGTCCATTCCGCCCAAGCTATGAAGTAGTAAACTAACATTACAAACTTTCCTTACAAGATTGCAAACTTTTCCAAAATTGAAGACGGTTCAAACTATTCCAGACTCCTCAGTAATTAATATAAGTTCGTGCAACACAAACATAGAGGTTAAGTTCACCTCTCTCTTCCTCAAGATAATCCAAGTTAATCCCAAGCCCCTTCCAGAATTCCATAATCATTCCAGACCTGGCATCGACTAAGGATCCAGCCCCTCAATTGGAAGCAATACTCGCTAATGGGTGTTCCAGCCCCTCAAGAGGAAGCAATACTCGCTAATGGGAATATCTCCTCCTTGCGCGCCCAATATCTCAATCTCCAGCCTCTCTCTCTGACTGCATGTGTGGAATGGGAATGCTGCTTACTTCACTTTAATTAAATCTATGCTCTAGAAAGAATAATTTCAGCTTAAGAGTTCGGATGGAAGCGACGGAGACAACATGTTGGTGATATCGACTAAGGACTCCAAACTTTCTTGAGTTTAACATAAGACTTTTCAAGTCATGTTACAGAACATAAGTCAATTATTACTCATGATATTTAAATCTCATTCATCACATTAACAGTTCAGAATATATATATGCGAAGTATACCTCTGCTAGTCAGTAAGTACCAAGTGAAAAGCCACATTAAGTTAAATGAAAGTTAAAATTTATAATTGTTACAGGTTGGAAATGCAGAATACAATACAGGCCATTGTTCCGTGAGGCTATAATAGATGCATTGGAGAAACGTCGATACTAGGGAGCAGAGCCCAGTATGTAAACAATCCATCCACGTGACCACCCGCCCACCTCCACCACCACCACCCCGCCCACCACCACCACCACCCCGCCCAGCTCCACCACCACCCCGCCCACCACCACCACCACCCCGCCCAGCTCCACTACCACCCCGCCCACCTCCACCACTACCACCACCCCGCCCACTTCCACCACCACCACCCCGCCCAGCTCCACCACCACCCTGCTTAGCTCCAGTTAGGTGATTCAGGTCTACAAATCTGTAAAATACAGGGAAATAATAATGTAAGAAAAATAGGCAACGCAATTGAAGTTTCTCTAACCTTCGACGTACCATTTAAGAAAAGCGTAACTACTAAAGAAACTAAAGCAGGTAAGTATAACAATCTCGAGCCGCAGGAAGATCCATGTCACTGTCATTTAAGACTGCTGAACTGATGGTGTAAAGCTTCCGTAATTATTAATTTTCCAGTGGGAAAAAGTTTTCAAGATAAAATATTTGTAAAGCCATTTACGTTCACGCTGAAGGCTAGACGGATGAGAGTGTGATAATATTGTGGCTGAAAACAGTGTGATCAAAGTGTTCCTGTGCGCTTCTGACCCATAAGAACCCCTCCGCTTGGTTCCTTAACTCAAAGACCGGATGGGAACCGCTGGACCTGAATAAAGGGTAAACTTAACTCAGGAAGTAACCTCGATGAAGATCATGTTGAAGCAGGCCATATACAACCTATTTACTATTGTCACATGTACAGACAACCTCTCGAAAATCAAAACTGGTGTCAGCGCAGGTAATGCTACAGGTAAGTTATAGTTACAGATGGAATTTATTGTAGCAATAAATGCTGCCCAATTACTTATCGATCGCCCTTAATTCTACATCTGCCAATGAAATAACCGCTGACTATCCGTCACCGCCGCAGAATGGCTTCACTTGACTTTTATATGCAATATCAAGCTATGCTCGACTCTCAAAACCCTTCGATTTCTCTTGGAAACAATAATACTGTACTATGATAGATATATATATATATATATATATATATATATATATATATATATATATATATATATATATATATATATATATATATATATACATATATATATATATATATATATATATATATATCCTGTTTCAATAATTCTTCCTTTGTGGTCTGACACTGTCACATTTTTCATCACGTGTTAAGTTTCGTGATTTACACACACACATATATATACACATATACATATATACATGTGAATTCACATGTCCTGGTGAAACTCACCAAGAACTGGAGATGAACCATTACACGCCAACAGCTACCTATTTCCTCGAGAACTATTCAGGCCAAAATGTGAACCTTTGGGGACGGGTTGAAAAAATAAGAATTTCGAAATGGAATGAAGTGCTTAATTCAAAGCACTCTAAAATTAAAATAATAATTCTTCTGATTTATTCATTATTGTTAAGTCTTTTCTCATTTGAAGGCACAGAATATTTTAATGTAAATTGGGAAAATTTAGTATATGAATATAGCAACTGCCTTAAAATATACCTTCATACGAGTGTGGGAAGGGAAGAGGGGAGTGTAGGAAGGCCTGGGGTCACTCTCAATATGACATTAGGACGACTTCACTACAGTCTCCAGCTCACCAGTCACTCCGTCCTCTAGCTCTCATCTCTCTCTCTCTCTCTCTCTCTCTCTCTCTCTCTCTCTCTCTCTCTCTCTCTCTCTCTCTCTCTCTCTCTCTCTCTCTCTCGCCCTTCCTCTCCCTCTCGTTATAGTAAAGAGTGGAATGATGATGAACCTTCCAAAGAGGCTTTTTTTTTTATTACAAACACAGAGGTCCAGCACAAACACAAAGGTCCAGCACAAACACAGAGATCCAGCACAAACACAGAGATCCAGCACAAACACAGAGATCCAGCACAAACATACAGGTCCAGCACAAACACAGAGGTCCAGCACAAACATACAGGTCCAGCACAAACACACAGGTCCAGCACAAACACAGAGATCCAGCACAAACACAGAGATCCAGCACAAACACAGAGATCCAGCACAAACACAGAGATCCAGCACAAACACAGAGATCCAGCACAAACACAGAGATCCAGCACAAACATACAGGTCCAGCACAAACACACAGGTCCAGCACAAACACTGAGATCCAGCACAAACACAGAGGTCCAGCACAAATATACAGGTCCAGCACAAACACAGAGATCCAGCACAAACACAGAGGTCCAGCACAAACATACAGGTCCAGCACAAACACAGAGATCCAGCACAAACACAGAGGTCCAACACAAGCATACAGATCCAGCACAAACAACAAAGTGACGCACAAACACCCACCTGGAGCATCATCACTGCCTCTAATGTTATTGCCAGCACACAGACACACATACTAAGACCAGGGCCTCCGCCACCGAGTCCGGATCTGTAATCAGTCAATCGCAAGTAATCCCTTGACTGCCTTAGCGGGGGTTACCTGCGATATTCCCAGATGATGGAGAAGCCTTGCTTGCTTCAATATAATATTACTGTAATATTACAATTATTCCATTGAAATGGTATAATATTGCTGCAATGTATATATGGCAGATGAAATAAAGAATTGTTGGAATATATTTTTGCTGCTGTAAAAGATAAATATTGCGAACTAATATTGGCACAATATGATACTGGTGCAATATTGGTGCAATATAATACTGGTGCAAAATATTACCATTCTTTGTCATAATATTGTTGCGATATAATGGTATTGTGAAAATATTACTGTTAAATAATATGGTTGTGACTTAATATCGAGCTGACAGTAGTACTGTGCATAGCTCACACACACACACACACACACGCACACGCACACACGCACACACACACACACACACATACACACAATGAGCCAAAAGTGGTGGCCTCGTGACTGAGTGGACAGCACTAAGGAGTCGTAGTCCTAAGGGTCCTGGGTTCGATTTCCGACCGATGCAGAAACAAATGGACTGAGTTTCTTTCACCCTGATGCACCTGTTAGACAGCTGATATGGGCTGCTTCCTGGGGATGTGTGCGCGCGTGTATTAGAAATATATGTAGCATAGAAAAATATAGCAGATTCAAATCGTAAATACACACACGCCCACACACTGAAACCTTTACACCAGTTGAGAAGCGGGACGAAAGAGCCCCTCATGCCCCCGGACCTTTTCCCCGGGGCCCCTCATGCCTCCAGACCTTTAGCCTGGGCCCCTTCATGTCCCCGGACCTTTAGCCTGGGCCCCTCCTGCCTCCAGACCTTTACTCCGGGCCCCTCATGCCCCCCGAACCTTTACCCCGGGCCCCTGCTCAAAGGCCGCCATGACAACGTCTGTGACAACCACGACCAGGAGGTATTGACGAGTAGGAAAAGGTTAAAAGATCGTGAAACTCGGCAGGAAACTGTGGGAAAAAAGTGTGACCTTAGCTGAGACACCTTTAGTTTAGATTCCGCTCCCCCCCCCCCTCCTTCTCTCCTCTTTCCCAACCAACATCCATCCTTCCTTCCTCTTCCCAGCTCCCTCTCCCAGCATTTGGGATGTCGGCCGCTCTCCACCTCTTCATTCTCTCCTCGCCTGGGGTCTTGGTCTACTTTCTCTCTCCCTCTTTACCTCTGCTTATTTTCCCTCTTGGTCATAAATCTGTTAATGTGTCTGCCGCCCTTCGTCGTAACTTTCCCTGATCTCGATATAGTGTTACTTCCATCTTGCTGTATTTCATTCTTTTTGTTGTCCGTCCAATCTGTACTCCGTTTATTCCTTTCTGTGATATATTATCTTCGTTACTGTAGCGTGGGTTATTTACTTATATTTCCAGCCCTGTCTTGAAGTAGTTTATTTATGGATCTGGTTACCGAGTATCTTTGCAGACGTCGGATCGTTGGATTGTTTCAAGAGTAGGTTAGACATATATGAGCGAGTGTGGATATAGGGGATATAGTGGATATAAGGGAGATGCTTCTCATCGGACAAAACGTTTACAGTTTTCTCTGTTCTAACGTTTTTTTTGAAATGCCAAATACTCTATTTCTTCCGTCCTCCATATTATATGCAACTTGAGCAGGCGATGAGTCACAATAACGTGGCTGAAGAATGTTGACCAGATCACACACTAGAAGGTGAAGGGACGACGACGTTTCGGTCCGTCCTGGACCATTCTCAAGTCGATTGTGTCATTCTCAACGTCGTCGTCCCTTCACATTTCGTTTCATCATACTCTGTCCTTTTTTGTTCTTCTGTCTTTTCTTCGAGTGGATATCGTTTGTACGATTGCATCATTCCTTCTTTCCATTCTCAAACTGAAAATATGTTATCACGTCTTTTCCAGCTGGAGATGAAGTTACTTCATGCACTATCTGTTGCTGCTCTCTTCTCATTGCTGTCTACCTTACCATAACACACTAATCTTATTAAGTAGGCCTATTTGTTGGTAGATTTACTAGCTAGTAGAATTATTCTACTGGTAGAATGCTGGTTCGTTGGTAGAATTGTTCGCTGGTAGAATTGTTTGCTGGTTGAACTGTTCGCTGGTAGAATTGTTAGGTAGTAGAACTAACTGCTGTTAGAGATGAGAGATGGTACATTTGCTTGCAGAACACTACTGTGCCTCCTGTAGCGTTTTCCACTGCTTTTTTTGCTTGCCTTTAGCTTTCAATTCTTCCAATTGTTCAATAAACCCTTGAACTATATGTTTAACACATCCCTAACCCTGTCCATGGAGGACAGAAGAAAATGTATATATGCTGGTTAGCATTGTTAATGTGTGGCCACGTCTGTGATAGAAAATAATAATAATAAAAAAAATTCTTCCAATTAAACCATTTTCTTTTACTCCTTGTGAATACATATTGAACAAAATGTATGAAAACCACACATATACTAAAAAAAAAAAAAGAGCTTACCTCGGACTTTGCGAAACTGGACAATAAATTCTTCATCGATAAGCCAACCCTTTGTGACTGGTTCTCGGAACTTGCTTCATGTTTTATTCCATCGGAAATCTTCATGGCCGCGGGGCCACTCATGCCTATCAGTCTCAACCGATAAATGAGATGAACAAATCCACAAGGGCCGTGACGAGGATTCGAACCTACATCCGAGATGCCTATTCATCATGCTATTGTGATTTCTGTGTGTGAGATAAATGAGATCTCTTCTTGGCGAGAAAGGACCAGAACTGAGGCGGATATTCATACACTCAGCAAGCTGTATTCCCCGGCACCTGACAGCTGAGTGGACAGCGTTTCAGATTCGTAGTCCTGAGGTTCCGGGCTCGATCCCCGGTGGAGGCGGAGACAAATGGGCAAAATGTTTCTTTCACCCTGATGCCGCTGTTACCCTGGAAACACAAAACGAAACTGTCTCTATTTTCCGCTTGTTACAACTTGTAATATAGTTGTTACATCTTGGCTTAACGTGTTTATGACGTATTAGAACGTTGTGACAACTTGCTATATTGGTTATTATAACTGGTTAGGAGGTGTTAAAACTTGTTCGAACGTTGTACCAACGTCGTAGTTTCGGTGTGTGTTTGGCGGGTACCTAGTAGTAAATACGTACCTGGGAGTTAGACAGCTGCTACGGGCTGCTTCCTGTCGGGTGAGTAACAAAAAGGAGCCCTGGTCGAGGACAGGGCCGCGGGGACGCTAAGCCCCAAAATCATCTCAAGATAACCTCAAGATAACCTCAAGATAACCTAGTTGTGAGTTGTTAAGCTTCAGTTGTCGGGTCTTTTTTTTTTAACTTTCAATCGAGTATGTTCTTGTTTTAGATTTAGCTACTAGGAACAAAAGGTTCTAAGTAGCACGGGCTATGGTGAGCCCACTTAACTGGCACAAGAGCGGGGGCTGTGTTCAACCCAGTGGAATACAGGCTCCCCAACCTTTTTGAACTTTAGTCATGCCTAACTTTGAAGGTGTGTATGGAGTATGCTTCCACCATTTAAGTTCTTAGCGTAATTCAATTATTTACTATTCTGACACTGAGCAAATATTTCCAATTTCTGTCACTCTCTCGGTTACCTTGTTTCATAACATTTCCCTTTGTTCGTGGACCGTCCATATGCTGTCATTGTCGACCCTATCTAATCCCATCAGACATTTTTGGCAATCATGTCTCCCCCTTATTTCTTATTCTTTCAGTGATCTCAGGTATAAATACTTTAGTCTTTCCTCGCAACTCATACATGGCAGCTCCTAAAAATTCTGGTGACATTCTTCTGAACTTTCTCCAGCTTCATTTCACGATTAAGGAGATCTAGGCGCCTCGCTGACGACACATATTCCTGAACTGGTCAGAGGTAAGAGATTTATAAGGCTCCTTATTCAGATTTCTAAAGATAGTTCTTATATTGCCCAACTTTGCATATGCAACGGGAATACGCGGTTGAAATGGGCTTCGTGAACTAGGGTCTGTGTGATAGCAGCCTCCATGTATTTTTTCTCTGTACGAATGCAGAGGATTCTTTCCTAATTTAGTGCCTATGCCTGGCCTTTGGTTCCCGACACCTAGCTTCATTGCACTGCACGTGACTGAGTTAAACTCTAGCAGACACTTGATAGAACATGCTTTGAGTTTGTCCAAATCATCTCGGAGGGTGTATACGCGTGTGCGTGAGCTCCACACTGGATTTTAGTTTTCCCTAATATCATAAGAATATAATTAGTAAACTGCTTTATCGTGGATTTCTCTCTCTCTCCCTCCGCACTTTTTCCCACTCCATTCGTCCCTCTCCCTCTTTTTATCATTCCCTTCATTCCTGCTCCTCCTCCTCCTGTACCTCACTCTTCCCTCGTTTGATATCATTCGCTCCTTCATTTTCTATGTCTTCCTTCCCTCCCTCCTTGTCTTGCCTCCCATTCGTCCTGTCATTCTACCTTCACTTCCCTTCCTTCCTACTCGACCTGTTTCCACTCATCCTGCGCCCCCTCACTCATCCAGTCCCACCACTCATCCTGACCCCCCCTCCCCACACTTATCCTGTCCCCCTCTCCATTCGTCCTGCCTCCCTTACCCCCCCCCCTCCCATGCTGGTCCAGCACCTGCCCGACACATTAAAGATGACTTACCAGCGACAGCCACAAGTTGATGAAATGCCGAGCACTGACACCAAGCTTTTCACGTGACGTCATCCACAGTTTCCGACGTTCGCAGCGACACGGAGACATAGACGACGCTGAGTGACAGATGCCAGGAGCTATCACTCGGATATGGCAAGGAAGAAGTGACGTAGAAATCCCATCACTTTGCATCATCTCCATCGTGGCGTGTGGACACGTGAGGGTATATAAAAATAGCGTATGGCAACATTCAGTGACGTCATTAAGTTCAGGACTAACCCCCTCTCCCCCCAAAAAAAAAATTTACTCGCTGGTAAAAAAATATATAATCAAGAAGTTTTCGGTTTATATTGATAACGTCATAAGGAACTAATGGCTTAATGCTATTTAAATGCAATCACTCTCTTATATAAAATATTCCTTCATCGCGAAAATAACGTGGAGTTTATTTTTCTAAGTTACGCCACGAAGGAAGATAAAAAGAATAAATGCAAAGAAAACGACAAAGTGGGGACGAGTGAATTGACTTTCCATGTTGGAAAGTAAACTATGCGTGCGGGGGACTAGGTAGCTTCTGCAGGCTTTTTTCCCCCCTGGTGTAGCCAGGACCTCCCCTGGTGTAGCCTGGACCTTCCCCTGGTGTAGCCTGGAACTTCCCCTGGTGTAGCCTGGACCTGCCCCCTGGTGTAGCCTGGACCTGCCCTGGTGTAGCCTGGACCTGCCCTGGTGTAGCCAGGACCTGCCCCCTGGTGTAGCCTGGACCTGCCCCCTGGTGTAGCCTGGACCTGCCCCCTGGTGTAGCCTGGACCTGCCCCCTGGTGTAGCCTGGACCTGCCCCCTGGTGTAGCCTGGACCTGCCCTGGTGTAGCCAGGACCTGCCCCCTGGTGTAGCCTGGACCTTCCCCTGGTGTAGGCTGGACCTTCCCCTGGTGTAGCCTGGACCTTCCCCTGGTGTAGCCAGGACCTTCCCAGGTGTCCCCTAAACCTCCTACACCTCGCCATGATATGTTTATTACACCCATTTCCTACGTTTGTTTTAACCCACATATATACCCACTCGCACTGTCACGTGTTCATCGATTAAATGCACTTGTAATCCTAAGAGTCCAGGAGACAAGGTGAAACAGATTGACCCTCTTTAATCTTAAGGTTCCCCGGCCTCCACCTCCTCCACCAAAACAAGTGTTGGGCATTTGTACCACCTTACTGGACCCCTGTTGCCTCCTCCCTGGGGAGTGGCAGAAGATAGCGCTCCACGAGGATGGTCAAGGGAACTCCTGCACTACAAATGCTCTGGGAAAAGCAAATGAAAGAAGCTGAAACAGACAGAAGACGAGATGAGACGAGGATGAGAAAAAATCAACAAAATAAGGGTCGAAAAAGAAGAGAGAGAGAGAGAGAGAGAGAGAGAGAGAGAGAGAGAGAGAGAGAGAGAGAGAGAGAGAGAGAGAGAGAGAGAGAGAGAGAGAGAGAGAGAGAGAGACAGACAGACAGACAGACAGAGACAGAGAGTAACAGTAGAACTGTTAATATAGTAAAACCATAGATCTAACATGAAATGTTCACTAGAAGGGAGGATACGCCTCTTATAGAAAGTGGTAGTTGGTAGTTGACCTGACTGGCTAGGGAGGGTGAACAAATCCACAAGGGCCGTGACGAGGATTCGAACCTGCGTCCGGGAGCATCCCCGACACTGCCAGACATTCAGGGAGGGTCATCCCCTGTGAGTGATGTGAACTCATAATGTAGAATACAGCAGCGCTACAGGAACCCTGTGTTGAGTCATCTAGGATAATAATTCATGTGTTAAAGAATTAGTAGGAATAATCAATTGTGGTTAAGTTCTTATGTTAAAATTAACGTCAATTAAGAATAAAGAACAAACCTCGTATGATATCAAAGAAGCATGTGTCTTCAGTAAGAATAGGATATCTCGTACTTGGAAAATAGGTACCGCCCAGCTTGCTTGTTAATTCATGAAAATTAGTGAAATGCAAGTGCTATTGCCTGGCTCGAGTACCCTAGTAAAAAATATACCCTCTGATACCTCAGTTTATATCGCCTTTATACGTCAGCTCTTACGAATTTTTGTTATCTTTATTTATGAAAATACAATATAAATCATATATACATAAGTTTTACAAAGCTTGCCAATATTTGTTCACACGAGGCTGATTTCCAGATGTTTGTCAATCCTTTTGATTTGGGAGTTGACAAAGTTCCCGAAAAAAATCAAAGCCGAACTCACTGGAACTCGGAAGAAGTGAACTTATGAAATCAAAATTTCATGCAGACGGTGTCTCAGTGTTGGACTTTTACCAGAAATACATTTTCGCAGCTGCGATTTATCCAAACTTTGTAGACTATACCAAAAATTGACATTATTCTTTTCAATTATCTACGCGTGCAAACAACCTTTTCCATAAACTTAAATTCATTAAGAAGTTGGGTACCATTCAAAGATTCGCACTCAAGTGACGTACTGCAACTTGCCTCCAGAAAATCTCCCCGAAATCATCTCAAGATAGCATCCACTAGCCTGGATTCTGATTTAGAAAAACTTAATTCCTTGGACTAGTAGATATAGCTACAGCTTCGTTTATTGCAGGCCAGCGTTCGATTTCCTATGGTCCAAATGGCTTGCTAATATTTCTTCCCTCCGTCCAATCCAAGCTCCATGTTATTATACCCCCCTTCCAAGTATTACACAATCATACTGGCTTAGCACTTCTCAGAATTCCCTATAACCTAAATGAAATAAATAGTATCAATTATCGCAGTAATCACTTTTGAATACTCGCTTGTTAATGCCGTTCACATGTCCTTGTCTACGTCTTCGATTATCTTATATTATGAACGTCGTGATCACGTCAACGTTGTTTGATCCTCTTGCTGAGAGACGTGGAGCTCAATTCTTTAACTCAAAGTTCATGCTCCTCAGGTCAGCTTAGCTGGTAACTGCGCGCTAAGCTGAGCTTGCCCAATCACTTGGGCTGGTCGGTAGAGTGACGGTCTCGCTTCATGCAGGTCGGCGTTCAATCCCCGACCGTCCAAGTGGTTGGGCACCATTCCTCCCCCTCCCCATTAGTCCCATCCCAAATCCTTATCCTGACCCCTTTCAAGTGCTATATAGTCGTAATGGCTTGGCGCTTTCCCCCTGATAATTCCCTCGTAACTGCGCACGAGTAGTGTCTGCCAATGTTTATGTAAACATGCATTTCTTCCTATATAGCAACAATGATTCATTATATGCTGCTTGTTAATGTTGTATTATAGCGATTATAGACAAGCATATAGCGATGAAATAAGTTCTTAGCAGCTTCTAGGAGATAAGGGAAGAAAAGGTTTCACATCTCACTATATTTTGGCCGAGACGTCTCCCTGTTACCAGAGTCCATCAATCTTCATTCGTCTCCACCATGACTCAAACACTGACGCCCCTTAGAGTGAGATTGAGGGAGTTGAGGACGCTGGGGAGAGCTATAGGGGTGACAGAGAGATACTGGAGTGAGGGATGATGCGTGAGGGAGGGAGGGAGGGAGGGAGAGAGAGGGGTAGGGAAGGAAGGAAAAGAAGGAGGTAAGGAGAAAGAGATAGAGGGAAGGAGGAAGAGAGAGAAGGAGGGGGAAATAAAGGATGGAGAGAGAAAATAAGGGATGGAGGGAGAAAATAAGGGATAGAGAAAATAAGGGATGGAGGAAGAAAATAAGGGATAGATGAAGAAAGGGAGGGAGGAGAGAAGGATTGAATGAAGGAGGGGGAAAAAGAAGAGCGTGAGGCAATAAAGAATGCAAGGAGGAAGGGAAAATGAAATGTGGGAAAGAGAGTAGAAGGGAGAGAGGGAAAGGGGGAGTGAAGGGTGGGATTGATGTGCCAGGGTGTGGGGGAGGAATCCCTATACCGACTTCGCAAAAAATCTCGCAATCGTTTCCATGTTGCACGAGTCGTTTATTGGTTGATGCTCGAGGGAAACACAACATAGGTATGGCAACGTGAAGCTGAGGACAATGAGACCTTAGAAAAGAAAGGTCAACCTTTTCCTGGCAAAACATTTGAATCAGAAATGCTGTGCAATGACAATGACTCCAGATAATAGTAGCGACCACTTTTTAGATCTGCAAAAGAATTCTCTGTGAATTGCATTGAAAATGAAACAATTTCTTTTTGCTCGTCCCTAAAACACACACACACACACACACACACACACACACACACACACACACACACACACACACACACACACACAATGGAACACTGAGAGGAAAAATACTCGAATGAAAAGCAATTTCGCAATTTCATAACATAGTGGTTTAGCTGCATGAAATGGAGTTATGTTTTTAGCGAGGACAATAAGCATCCATGCAAGAAACATTTAGCTTTAGATGTCATATTTTGTTAGCAGAATTTTTGTATTTTTTTAGGCAAGGCGATATGGCTATACCCATTGTTGGTTATCATAGCTAGCGACCAAAATGAGCTGACTAATTTGGCTCTACTGCCTACCGATCAATGTGGTCTTCCTCTCTCTCTCTCTCTCTCTCTCTCTCTCTCTCTCTCTCTCTCTCTCTCTCTCTCTCTCTCTCTCTCTCTCTCTCACACACACACACACACACACACATTCTCACACTCTTTCTCACACACAATGCATCTCTTGGTGTCTCAGAATATGTAATACCATGAGGCTTATATGAACACACAGTTCAACTAACTCGACACTGCTGATACGTGAAATGAGGCCAAATATACATTCACATAGAACAAGAGGCTCACATATACATCCGCACAACAGAGGCACACATTACAGACACTTGTGAGACATTTCCCCACCTACCAACAACAACTTGCCTCCCTTAACCAACAACTTACCATTAACTATTAGCTCCAGCAACCTACCACCTGCAACTTACCCCCAACAACCTACCATCAACATCCTAACCACCAACAACCTACCATCTACAACCTATCACCTATAACCAACAATGTGCCAGTTGGAGCTTCCACTTGTAGATTATTTAATATGTGTTAAGTTTGTTAAGCTGTAATTAACATATTTCATTATTTGCAGTTCGGCAAATAATAAGATTTCCTGACGGCTAAGTGGACAGCGTTCAGGGATCGTAGTCCTAAAGGTCCACGTTCGATCCCGGGGGAAATAAATGAACAGAGTTTCTTTCACCCTGATGCTCCTGTTCAGCTAGCAATAAATATGTACATGGGAGATAGCTGCTTCCTTGGGATGTGTGTGAAAATTAGGATTAAGGACTTGCCCGAAACGCTACGCGTACTAGCGGATAGTTGGCGCTACCGCAAGGCATGAAATATGTCGATAAAAGGCAACAATAGTTGCGTCTACACGACGAGAGACAACAATGAATGCGTCTACACGACGAGAGACAACAATGGCTACGTCTACACGACGAGAGACAACAATGGCTACGTCTACACGACGAGAGACAACAATGGCTACGTCTACACGACGAGAGACAACAATGGCTACGTCTACACGACGAGAGACAACAATGGCTACGTCTACACGACGAGAGACAACAATGGCTAACGTCTACACGACGAGAGACAACAATGGCTACGTCTACACGACGAGAGACAACAATGGCTACGTCTACACGACGAGAGACAACAATGGCTAACGTCTACACGACGAAAGACAACAATGGCTAACGTCTACACGACGAGAGACAACAATGGCTAACGTCTACACGACGAGAGACAACAATGACTACGTCTACACGACGAGAGACAACAATGAATGCGTCTACACCGGGAGATGCAAAATAACGTCTACCTGTCAACACCACCTGTCAGCACCACCTGTCAGCACCACCTGCCAACAACACCATCTGTCAGCACCACACTTGAAAAAAAAGTGTAATTATGGACTTTTCATTTAATGTCACAGTTAAATTTAGTTTATGGTGACACATCATTTAATGAGAACTGTCCATCACCATTTGAACTATTCATTATTTATATGTTGACTGATAATTCACATGTGTTTTAATATTTGTCAGGAAGCCAATAAATTGGCTACACTATTCATAAAAATTTATATATATATATATATATATATATATATATATATATATATATATATATATATATATATATATATATATATATATATATATATATATAAATATACTGAATATGTATGTATATATGTGACTCCATAGTCTGAGACTGATGAATGCCTACTACTATACGTATGTCGTACCCAATGGCGAGAACGCACTTCTCGGCCTAGTATGCAAGGCCCGCTTTGACTAATAGGCAGAGTGATTTTTGTTATTTTCAAAACATTGCTTCCATGAATTACTGACTTAGTTATGTTAGTTTAGGTTAGGTTAAGATAGGTCAGGGTAGGATAGGTTTGATCATATGTCTACGTTAGTTTTAACTCAAATTAAAAAATATCCATTATTTCTCTTATTTTGCCAACCTCATTGAATGCTATTTTCCCATTACTCACCCCATTACATACCTTTTTTCTACCTCTCTCCCCCATCCCCCCATTTCTGTCCTCTCTCCCCCATCCCCCCATTTCTCTCCTCTCTCCCTCCTCAAATGTCTATTAAATGCCTCCCTCATTACATGGATATTCCCACAAAATAACAGATACGTCCAAGGGAACTACCTACCTTGAGGTTACCTTGAGGTGCTTCCGGGGCTTAGCGTCCCCGCGGCCCGGTCGTCGACCAGGCCTCCTGGTTGCCGGAGGTGTAACTAGTGTAATCTTTGTTTACAAACTGTAACATAATTTCTGTATCTATATCTATTTCTATCCATAATAACTCAGGATCCGGTTGAGACTGATTAGTGAACACACTGAACAAAAACCGAACGTTCATAAGTGTAGCGACTCATTATAGATCGTTCACTCTGTTGTGTTTGAACAAGTTCGTAAATAAAAGTTTTAAACCATAAACAATTATACAAATACTATAAATGTTAACCCCTTCCCCCCCCTCCCCCTCCGTCATCCATTCATTCGGTAAGTTACAATGCGTTAATTTTATTTCCAAAAACATAAAATTAACGTAATGACTGGAATTCGGATTAAATTCTGGGAAATCATAATAAATTATTTGACAACACATAGCTGAAATACAAGAAAACTGCACATATGTTCATATACATATTTAGTACATATAAAATACATGCAAAACACATTATTAATAAAAATCAGGAATAATAAATATATAAACGACACATCTACACACTTAATAAACATGTTTTACCTACCAGACCTCCTGGCTTAGCTGTGGTGTTAAGACACAGACGTAGATATGGTTCTTACTAATGGAGTCCGAACACAGACAAGTCATATGGGACACTACACTACACTACACTACACTACGTGTAGTTAAATTGACTGTGTGTAGTCACAGTCAAATCAGGCCTTGCATTTCTTCAAGTCATATGTGTATGTTTGGACTATGTTTGGGGTCGGTTACAATATGTAGCTGACCCTATTCAACTGCTCATTGATCCAGCTCGATTGTTATCTCCGAGTGATAATAACACTCGTACAAGAATGTAACAACTCTTGTATATATCTCAAAAAAAAAAAAAAAAAAACACTGTTAATTCCCGATCAATTGTTTACATATATATGTAATGGAGATCTTATTCTTATTTATTTAATAACTTTATTATCCTTTTTTTTAATTCTAATTAAAATTGTTGATAGCATTCTCTTAATATCTTCAATTCGTATAAGTGAGAATTAATTCGTATAACTGTGACTGAGACGTATCTTCCAGTTAACTAACGAGTTTATCTCATTCACGAAGACAAATGCATGGCACTTAAGAGCTTTCTTAATATGCAGATCGTAATATTGTAAAGATAAAAGTTATGTTGTACAAAAGTTTTAATGAATTTCTCAGAGGGGAATTAAGAACATCCATATTTAAACAGGAACCCTAAACGATTCTCTTGCGTGCGGTAATCTCATACAGGCAGGTCACTGTTTTATCTATGTTTAAAATACTTTTCGCAACCTGGAGGGTAGAGCGACGGTCTCACTTCATGCAGGTCGGCGTTCAATCCCCGACCGTCCAAGTGGTTCGTCTCAAAGGCAGGATGGGGGGGGGGGGGGGTAGAAATAGCCTAAGCTACTCTATCCCTTTGAGATGTATTTTTTCCTTGTCTCAATAAACATACTTGAACTTGAACTTGTAGTTCATCACCATTCCTTCCCCCAGTCCCATCCCAAATCCTTATCCTGACCCCATCCAAGTGTTATATAGTCGTAATGACTTGGCGCTTTCCCCTGATCATTCCTCTGTATAATAATTCCCATCTATGACAGTGCCAGAACCGCTCAG
>NC_091206.1:6693515-6738515 GCF_040958095.1 Procambarus clarkii | reverse complement strand
TGGTTTTCATGAGCGAAATCGCGAAAGAGGAACTGCTAGCAAGGAAGTGTTGTCTAAAAGGTGTAGAGAAGTTCAAGAAAATATTCCTGCAGAGGGATATGACAAGGGAAGAGAGAATACGGACAGCAGACGCGAGGAAGGAGCGCAGGGAGAGAGAAGGAAATCAGAGTACCACAACCCAGAACCCTACAATCCCAGAGGGAAGTGGAGAACCCTCCTCAAACAGTGCAACAGCCACAGGGATTGGGGCACCACCCCCAAATTCTACCCAACAGACACCCAACCTGCCCCATCCCCTGTCAGCCCCCCACTAAGTACCCACCTAGGGCACCCTCCCCCCACCCACCCCCCTCCCCCCACTCACCCCCCTTCTCCCCCTCACCCCTCTCCCCAGGACCTCCCTTCTCCCCCATCCCCCATGCCCTCCCTTCTCCCACATGCCTTCCCGTCTCTCCCACCCCCATGCCCTCCCTTCTCCCCCTCCCCCCTAAGCCCCCCACTCTCCCCCACCCCACCTAAGTCTTCCCCTCTCCCCCACTCCCCTAAACCCTCCCCTCTTCCTCACCCACCTCAGCCCTCCCTTTTCCCCCACGCCCCCCAAGCCCTCCACCCTTTTCTCTCCCCCCAAGCCCCCCCATCTCCCCTATCCCCCACAGCCTCTCCTCCCCCCATGCTTCCCCAACCCTCCCTCTCTTACCCACCCCCTGTACCCTCCCCCTCTTATCCACCCCCTGTACCCTCCCCCTCTTATCCACCCCCTGTACCCTCCCCCTCTTATCCACCCCCTGTACCCTCCCCCTCTCCCCCACCACCCCAAGCCCTCCCTCCTCCACCAATCCCCCCGTGCCAGGTCCCCCCAGCTCCCACTCACCCCAGATCCCAAAGGTCCCCCCCAGAAAAGAAGCAGAAGAGAGTCAGTTTCAGGGTGATGTACTCAAACATAGATGGGATCACAAGCAAGACAAGTGAACTAAGGGAAAGAGCACAAGAAGTTAACCCAGATGTAATCGGACTCACTGAAACAAAACTCTCTGGAATCATAACGAATGCCGTGTTTCCCCAGGAGTATACAGTAATAAGGAAAGAGAGGGAAGGTAGAGGAGGAGGCGGAGTGGCCCTACTCATGAGAAGGGAATGGAGTTTTAAGGAGATGGCCATCCCGGGCTGTGAGGAGTTCAGAGACTACATAGCAGGCACCATAACAATGGGAGGACCAAGAATAGTAGTAGCAGTAATATACAACCCTCCACCAAATGACAGGAGACCCAGTCAAGAGTATGAAAACAACAACAAGGCAGTTAACACTATAATTGAGAGGGCAGCCTCTGCTGCCTGTAGAAATAGATCCCACCTGCTCATCATGGGCGACTTCAATCACGGAAAGATTGACTGGGAGAACAAGGAACCGCATGGAGGCGAGGATACGTGGAGAGCCAAACTATTGGAGGTGGTGACAAGCAACTTTTTAACGCAGCATGTCGGAGAACCCACAAGGATGAGAGGCAATGACGAACCAGCGAGACTCGACCTAGTCTTCACTCTGAACGACTCCGACATAAGAGAAATCGGTTTTGAGGACCCAGTAGGAATGAGCGACCACAGTGTACTGGTGTTTGAGTACTTGATTGAAGAAGGGTTATTGAACTCGAGGAGGGATACCGAAACCAAAAGGTTAGCATACCGAAAGGGAAACTATGAGGGGATAAGAAAATTCCTAACAGATATAGCATGGGAAACAGAGCTCAGGGGAAAGACGGCCCAAGATATGATGGATTACATCACGCAGAAGTGCAAGGACGCAGCAAACAAGTTTGTCCCAGTCCAAAAGGAAAACAGAGAAATGAAGATGAGAAACCCATGGTTTAATCAAAGATGTAGGCTAGCTAAGCAGCAAAGTAAAAGGGCATGGAGAAACTATAGGAATAACAGGACACTGGAGAGCAGAGAAAGATACCAGAATGCCAGGAATGAATATGTCAGGATGAGAAGAGAGGCAGAAAGACAATACGAAAATGACATCGCAAGCAAGGCAAAGACTCAGCCTAAATTGTTGCATAGCCACATTAGGAGAAAAACAACAGTAAAGGAACAGGTTATGAGATTAAGGATAGGGGCGGAAGGATTCACTACAAATGACAAGGAAGTGTGTGAGGAATTGAATAAGAAATTCCAGGAGGTCTTCACCTTAGAACAAGGAGAAATTCCAGAGGTAAGTGAGGGAATAGCTAACCAGGAACCACTGGAAGAGTTTGAGATTACCAGTGGGGAAGTAAGGAAGTGTTTACTAGAGTTGGACGTGACGAAGGCTATAGGCCCAGATGGAATCTCCCCTTGGGTTCTAAAGGAAGGAGCAAGAGAACTGAGCCTACCACTCTCCATAGTGTATAACAAATCACTGGCAACAGGGGAACTGCCAGATATTTGGAAAGCAGCTAACGTAGTCCCGATATACAAGAAAGGGGATAGACAGGAGGCACTGAACTACAGGCCAGTGTCCCTAACCTGCATACCATGCAAACTGATGGAGAAGATTGTGCGAAAAAAACTAGTGGAGCATCTGGAGCGAAGGAACTTTGTAACACAGCATCAACATGGGTTCAGGGATGGCAGGTCCTGCCTCACAGGGTTACTTGAATTCTACGACCAGGCAACAAAAATAAGGCAAGAAAGAGAAGGGTGGGCAGACTGCATATTTTTGGATTGTCAGAAAGCCTTTGATACAGTGCCACACAAGAGGCTAGTGCGAAAGTTGGAGATGCAGGCTGGAGTGAGAGGGAAGGTACTCCGGTGGATAGAGGAATACCTAAGCAACAGGAGACAACGAGTCTGTGTGAGGGGTGAAGTCTCAGATTGGCGAGACGTCACAAGTGGAGTCCCGCAGGGGTCAGTCCTCGGACCTATACTGTTTCTGGTATATGTAAATGATCTCCCAGAGGGTATAGATTCGTTCCTCTCAATGTTTGCCGACGATGCAAAAATTATGAGGAGGATTGAAACAGAGGATGATAGTAGGAGGCTACAAGATGACCTGGATAGACTGAGTGAATGGTCCAACAAATGGCTGTTGAAGTTCAACCCGAGTAAATGCAAAGTAATGAAACTAGGCAGTGGAAACAGGAGGCCAGGCACAGGATACAGAATAGGAGATGAAGTACTTAATGAAACAGACAGAGAGAAAGATCTAGGAGTTGATATCACACCAAACCTGTCTCCTGAAGCCCACATAAAGAGAATAACGTCTGCGGCATATGCGAGGCTGGCTAACATCAGAACGGCGTTCAGGAACCTGTGTAAGGAATCATTCAGAATCTTGTACACCACATATGTAAGACCAATCCTGGAGTATGCGGCCCCAGCATGGAGCCCGTACCTTGTCAAGCACAAGACGAAGCTGGAAAAAGTCCAAAGGTATGCTACTAGACTAGTCCCAGAACTAAGAGGCATGAGTTATGAGGAAAGGCTGCGGGAAATGCACCTCACGACACTGGAAGACAGAAGAGTAAGGGGGGACATGATCACAACCTACAAAATCCTCAGGGGAATCGACCGGGTAAACAAGGACGAACTTTTCAACACTGGTGGGACGCGAACAAGGGGACACAGGTGGAAGCTGAGTACCCAAATGAGCCACAGAGACGTTAGAAAGAACTTTTTCAGTGTCAGAGTAGTTAGCAAATGGAATGCATTAGGAAGTGATGTGGTGGAGGCTGACTCCATTCACAGTTTCAAATGTAGATATGATAGAGCCCAATAGGCTCAGGAATCTGTACACCAGTTGATTGACGGTTGAGAGGCGGGACCAAAGAGCCAGAGCTCAACCCCCGCAAGCACAATTAGGTGAGTACAATTAGGTGAGTACACACACACACACACACACACACACACACACACGTCTGGTAGGGGGTAGTCTGGTAGCTGAGCGGACAGCGCGCAGGACTCGTAATTCTGTGGCCCGGGTTCGATTCCCGGAATTGGCAAAGTTTCTTTCACCCTGATGCCCCAGTTACCTAGCAATAAATAGGTACCTGGGAATTAGACAGCTGTTACGGAGCTGCTTCCTGAGTGTGTGAGAGTGTGTGGAAACAAATTAGTTAGTAATTAGTTACAGTTGATTGACAGTTGAGAGGCGGGCCGAAAGAGCAGAGCTCAACCTCCCGCAAGAACAACTAGGTGAATACAAGTAGGTGAATACACGTCTCGCGGGGTAGGTCCACACACGTAGAGTGGCCGCGCGGTTGAGTGAACAGCGCTCGGGAATCGTAGTCCTAAGGGCCCGGGTTCGATTCTCGGCCGAGGCAGAAACAAATGGGCAGAGTTTCTTTCACCCTGATGCCTCTGTTAACATAGCAGTAAATAGGTACCTGGGAATTAAAGAGAATCTCCAACTTTTCTGCCCACTTCTGCTCTGTTACGAAGTCATTCTGGAGTTCTGACGAACTGTCATTCGAGTTGACTATTCGCCTCACTTTCGTGTCATCCTCAAATTTGGTGATATTACTGTTGACCGCAACATGTTGGTTGTCATTATATATTATGAACACTAATAACCCTAAAACAGAAACGTGTAGTCACCACTAACAACATATCTCCATTCTAATTATACCCTCTTGACACTAACTTTCTTCTTCATATCCTTGAACCAGGTTATGATCTAATTCAAAAAATTCCATCCAATGCCGTGGAGCTCAACTTTTTAAACAGAGAAAATAGGACAAACGAAGGTTTAAGATTAGAACGGCGAATGAGCCGATGAAATGTAAATAAATGTATGAGATGTTCCAGATGCAAGAAACCAGCGGACGCGGCGTAAGGAACTAGACCTCACTCCAACATTGTCACATTATACGGAAGACATTATGCAGCCAGCAAGGAGATGAGGAGACGAGCCAGCAAGGAGAAGACGAGCCACCAACACAGTCCCAAATGTTCTTAGAAAATGAGGCAAAATTTGTGAACAAAGAATACATGGCGTCTTCGGGCATTATATAGTGCAACCCGTTCTCGCACTTTCGTATAGTCAATATTGACTTATTAAATACGTGCATATGTGACATACTAAAGTTTACCTTGAAACGCTTCATAGAAAACACCGACCTTACCTAACCTTCTTAGTATGTTAAGATAAGCATCTTATTGCTTCGTAATTACAATTATTACTTAACCTATTATAGGTATAGGTTATTATTATTATTATAGGTTAATTATTATAGGTATAGGTTAAGTAATAATTGTAATTACGAAGCAATAAGATGCTTATCTTAACATACTAAGAAGGTTAGGTAAGGTCGGTGTTTTCTATGAAGCTTCTCAAGGTAAACTAGTATGTTTAGTATGTCACATATGCACGTATTAAATAAGTCATTATTGACTGTAAGAAAGTGCGAGAACGGGTTGTATAGTGACAAAGGTGTTATGGTGTTAGAACTACTCGTCCGTCTATGTCGCATATTGATGTATATTTTACCTAAGGCCAAAAAATGTCGTCACCAGAATAAGAGGATAGATAATTGTAGTTTCTTTCTTATCTTTTTACTCCCACTGTTCTCAGCCATCCCGTCGGAATTCATCGTATTAGATGACTGACAGCTTGAAAGGTGGGACCTAGTAGGGTGGAACTCGGTCCTGCAACTATGTTAGGTTGGTAGTGTTAGGTAAGTACGCTTCAGATATAATGCATTAATCATTCATTGGGGACTTTACTGATATTTTCATTTCATTTTAATGCTCTAATATAGTCGTGTGTGTGTGTGTGTGTGTGTGTGTGTGTGTGTGTGTGTGTGTGTGTGTGTGTGTGTGTGTGTGTGTGTGTGTGTGAATATATGCAAAACATGAAGAATTCCTATTATATTTTCTCCTCACACAGTGATGTTACTTCATCGCCAAGGCCTCCTAAAAATCTAATGTCTTACTCGGAGATCCTGCCAGTGGAAAAGAATTAGAAGTTAAACTTTCGTAAATGGAGTTCAAAAGAGGGGACGAAATTCTTCGTTTTCCAATTTTTTTTTTTTTTTGGAAGGGTGCAGGGATGGGGGAAAGGTTCCCCTTGAAAGTTTTAAGGTCAAAGCTGTGAGAGCCGCTAAATGAAGAATTTTAATGTCTAACTGTGGTATTGAGAAGAGAATTCTGTACTCATCTAAATGTGTTTGCAGGGCAAGCTTCAGCTCTTGGGCCTCACAATTTGTGCAGGATTATGCCAGTCTGTGATCATATTATGTTTACAAATGTTTACCACAATGGAAGCACGAAAGGTGGACGCACCTCAAGAGGTTATGGAAGGGAGGGAGACAGGAAGAGAAGGATAGAGGGAGACATGGAAGGAGGAGGAGGGAGGGAGAGAAAGAGGAAGGGAGGAGGGAGAGAAAGAGGGAGGGAGGAGGGAGAGAAAGAGGGAGGGACGGAGGAAGTGATGAAATGAGAGAATGGGAAAGAGATGGAGGAATATAGGAAGGAAGAAAGAAAGAAAGAAAGAAAGAAAGAAAGAAAGAAAGAAAGAAAGAAAGAAAGAAAGAAAGAAAGAAAGAAAGAAAGAAGCAAGCAAACAAACAAAGGGGGGACAGACAGACAGACAGACAGAGAGACAGACAGACAGACAGACAGACAGACAGACAGACAGACAGACAGACAGACAGACAGAGAGGATAAGTAATAGATTGAACTACACTATTGTGTAAATCCTTCAGCAAATCCTGTTAATTCATTTAATAACTAATTGCTTTTGAATAAAAATATTTAATCATATTTAATATTTGTGATGTAGAAAAAAAAGTCGTCAACAATAATTACAAAAATCGCAGTACCTTATTTTATTATAATTTACTAATAAAAGGAAGAAGGAACAAGAGTAACTGAGAAAAACAATAACATACGAAAAATAGAGTTCTTCAAACTTGTAATCTTTTTATTTTCAAGTCATCAAACGTCCCAAGATAATTATAAATTTACTGAATATCAGCTTCAGCAGTAATGTTTACTCTCACCAGTAGCCACAGCTTCACTAGTAATGTTTACATTCCCCAGGAGTAGCCACAGCTTCACCAGTAATGTTTACATTCCCCAGGAGTAGCCACAGCTTCACTAGTAATGTTTACATTCCCCAGGAGTAGCCACAGCTTCACTAGTAATGTTTACTCTTCCCAGGAGTAGCCACACCTTCACTAGTAATGTTTACTCTTCCCAGGAGTAGCCACAGCTTCACTAGTAATGTTTACATTCCCCAGGAGTAGCCACAGCTTCACCAGTAATGTTTACACTCACTAAAGCTTCGTTGATGTCCTGCTCCTTGCCAAGTTCTGGGAGGTTGTTTACACAAGTTTACTCTTACAAAAAAATGGAGCGACCAAGTTAGTTGAACCTTTTAAGTTGAGCAGATTTGTAGGGAGAGAATATTTCGGGTTTCTTCCAACAAAGTTTGGACACGTTTGTATTTAACTTCCAAAGCTTCACTACATACATGCAGAATTCTGATATTCCAGAGTGGGTGACGTTTATATGTATATTTTTTGCTATCGTTGGAGTATTGAAGAATTATTACTCGTATCCAGCTGGCTCTGTCGAGTTTGTTACAATGTGATAATTTTAATATCATTCTGTTTCCCAGTCTCTGACACTTTGTTAAAAATAACGTGGCACTCTGCGAGATTTGTTTAACAACTTAGCTTGATTCATTTGATGGTTAGGAGCATCTGATTCAGATGCTCCTAATCCTACTATTAGTTAAATAGCTGGCCTTAGCAGGTGCCCGACACTGAAAGTACATCTAGGTGAGTAATTACCTAAGTGTAGTTACCGAAGTGTAGTTACAGGATGAGAGCTACGCTCGTGGTGTCCCGTCTTCCCAGCACTCTTTGTCATATAACGCTTTGAAACTACTGGCACACAAACACGTGTTATTTACTAAAGTTATCGGACACTAAGGCTTATTTTTGTCCTAAGTGCTAACGCATAACCCAGGAGGCATAATCGCATTACTTAGGTCGTAGTATAACTGGAGATTAAATATAAATCTTACCGGATTTAGTATGCTGTTTGAACCTTTCCTGAAAAAAAGGTCATGGTTTATTTAATTTTCCTGCTGTGTGCTGGTGATTGTCGCCATGTCTTTAGTAAAGGCTAGCATGATTATGTTGGTAAATGTTTACACTACAGTGTAAAGTTATGGGGTCGTGTGGGTGTGTGTGTGTGTGTGTGTGTGTGTGTGTGTGTGTGTGTGTGTGTGTGTGTGTGTGTGTGTGTGTGTGTGTGTGTGTGTGTGTGTGTGTGTGTGTGTGTGTGTGTAAACAATATTCTGTTCGTGTGCATATCAGGTGTGGGTTTTGGGGTTGTCGTCTCCCAGAGGGCGCTCCTCGTCTCTTTCGTGCAGTTGTTACACTTTCATTATACATTGTTCTTGGGGCCTTCTTGCTCCTGTCTCTATTCTCATAACTTGCCATTGGTTGGGATGTGAAAACCACGAATCGTTTTTCAGATCATTTATCGAGTTTGTCTCGGTACAGCTACATCTTAAAGGAAGAAACTTCATTTCTTCTTGAGTCCCTGTGAGGGGGCTCAGATTCCAGTGTGAATTCTTCATGGAGTTGGTTACTATAGTGCCTCACTTCCCTTGGAGCCTTCTCTCTCATTCTGTCTCGGTACTTTATCGTTCGCTTACGTTTTACTCCCGAGTCACTGTGTGTTAATTTCCGTTGTTATTTAGCGAGGAAGGATATGTGTGAGCGTGTGTGTATATATACGTATCGGTTCATATGTGACTGTTTGGAACGTGCCTCTGCCTCTTAGTTTTATCTGTCTCACCAACCTCCCTTATCTCTGTCTCGCCCCTTTCCCTCCGTCTCTCTCTCCTCTCTCTCTCCATCTGTATATTTCTGTCAGTGTAATTCTTCCGCCCAACTCATCTGCTCAGCTGTATTTTTTTCTTTAACCCATCTGTCTCTATGCATTAAATTCCAGTCTTATCCTCACAGTTTATTATCCCCTTTATCCAATATGAAGAGACAACGACCAGCAGGGCGCAAAGCTGGTACAATGTTTGCTTGTCGACTTACACTGAATAGCTCCTCGCTCGAGCCTCCGGGATGGGGGTAGGCAGAGAGAGAGAGAGAGAGAGAGAGAGAGAGAGAGAGAGAGAGAGAGAGAGAGAGAGAGAGAGAGAGAGAGAGAGAGATACAATAAGAAATCGAAAAACAGACTAAGAAAACTGTCATTTAATTTAAGACCAGTTTTTAGAATTATTTGAATATATATTTCGACATATTCCGCAACTGTGAAGAATCTTGTATATATATGTATACTATTAGCTAGAAATGCAAATATGTTGAAACATGAGCCATCATTTACCGTTATCTGTAATGCACTGCCCACATCTCTCGCTTTGCCATCTAAGTTTGATCTTAAATCTGACATTAAACACGATCCATGCGTAGGAAATTTGCATATTCCCTGGCCCTGCTATCTACTGCTGCAATTCTTCATATTTAATTGAAATGCTGTATGGTCCCCCAAGCCAATGTAGAACTGTATACTTTATGACCTCTGAAGGATTCGAACCCGGTCCGCTGGGGTATCACTTCAGGAGGTCATAAGAGTGTCCAGTTGTACATCGGCTTGGATACCATTCAGACTTTACACACACTTGTTTCTCAGTGCGGGTTCGAGCATGGTCACGTGGTCTGATGAAATAACTGTGCCCCAGAGAGGGTGTTGGATGCATGTAGGTCTCTCGACGTACCTGGCTGGTACCATACCTGTCCTCATTGAATACCAGCCAGGTACCATACCATTGGCTGGTCCGCCAGGTGTATGGCTGGTCCCTGCATCGGTTGTGTGCACAACAGGTGCAGAGGGGGGGGGGGCATTTGACCGGAGATAAGAGACGAAAATTAATCCTGATACCGAAAACTGACTTGGCACCATATGATGTAAACATGCCATTTGCAACTAAAAGACAATAATTATCGATTCGACCTTCTTTCGGATGGTGTGTGTGTGTGTGTGTGTGTGTGTGTGTGTGTGTGTGTGTGTGTGTGTGTGTGTGAATTTTTTTGGAGATTTTAACGTTATATTCTGCTTGTCAGTTTTCAAATTCATGAACGAGTGAGAGCAATAAACCACCAACAAATCCCCGATAGATCATTCATTGTCAATATTCTGTACATCTCCCCATTTGGCCAATTAAGACCTGCAACATATATGAATTTTATCGTTTTATACATCAGTCTTTTATTCAGCTAAATCTCTCTCTCTCTCTCTCTCTCTCTCTCTCTCTCTCTCTCTCTCTCTCTCTCTCTCTCTCTCTCTCTCTCTCTCTCTCTCTCTCTCTCTCTCTCTCTTCATACAATAAATATATGAAGGGCTGAATTTATTATTATTATTATTATTATTATTATTATTATTATTATTATTATTATTATTATTAACCATTCATGTGTTGGCTCTCTTCCCGGGACACTAATTGCAAAATAACACTAATTTTGCGTTTGCTTAATTATGCTCGAGGCTCGAGGCTGTCTGAAATATTAAAATGCTTACTGAAATTTTAAATTTGTGAAGTGAACTCTAAATATACACAAACACACACACACACACACACACACACACACACACACACACACACACACACACACACACACACACACACACACACACACACGCACACACACACACATATATATATATATATATATATATATATATATATATATATATATATATATATATATATATATATATATATATAGCGTTCTCATCTAACCTTTCAAGGTCGATCATCATTAATACGAGGAATCGTCAATATCACGGGTCTCATAATACCAATAGAGCACCAGAATTCTTTACGTTGTGGTAGACAGGGTTAAACTTGCCTTACATTAGGTGTGGGAATAAGTTGGGTTTAAGGTTGTCTGTCGTGGAAACGTCGTTCCTTGTGTTAGAGTCAGACCATCGGCGTGAAATCTTGTGGATTAAAACTTTTAAATTTAAAGTTTGAAAGCAATTTAGAATTCTGCACCTCTCATCGGATGCCAAGATTAAATTGGATATTACAACAAATCTTAAACTTCTCTCACTACAGAAGCGTGTTGGACGGTGGAGCTCTAATGGGAGGTCACATCCTTCCTCAACATATTAAATTTTCGTGGTTTGGGTACTGGTAATTTAAACCCAAAATAGCATAGTGTACCTGCATAAATAATGTCCTCGAAAAATGCGTGGCTCCTCTACGTGAAGGTAAGCACAACACAGAAGCGAAAATGCGAGCTTTATCGTGTATTAACACATTGTTAAACAGTTCAATAACGCATAATAAAATAAATGCGAAGTTGCCTGACCTGATCTGTTATACTTAACGGCCAGCGACTTGCCTATATAAGTAATGACAGGGAGTGGGGGCGAGTGAAGGCGGTGGAGGAGATGATCGTATGATCAATGTGTTCCGTCACTGTCGTAATATGACTGTGTGACGAGTGTTTTGGGTTTCTTTTAAGGCTGCATATCCCCGCATTATGGGAGGCAGAGATGTAGGCACGTCAAAGAGATAAAGATGTGATATAAATAAAAGTGTTCACGAGAAACAGAGATTGGACAGCAGAAGGGATTTGCATTCATGCACTCGAGAATGTAACGATTCACTTCACCTAGATAAGCTGACCCTGAAGAAGATCATAAGTTTACTAATTCCAAGCTGAGCGTCGTCAAGTACGTTCTCCATGTTGATGGTAATATCTCTGCTTGTGATAAACTGCAGGAGAAGGTCTCCGGGCGGTGCTGTGGAGAGGACAGTGGATGATATGAGGTGCAGGAATGTGATGGTGCTGCCGCAGTGGTGGCAACGGATTAGAAGCAAGATGAAATGAGACGTGGCCGGTCTATGACGATGTCTTCTCTTTTCTTACTGTGGTAGGAGGTCATCCAATCTAAGATGATGAGTTTAATGGAGTAAGAAAGGGCCAGACTGACCCAATAAAAACCTTAGAAGAACACATGAGATCTTCCCCCAAAGAAAACAAGGTCGACACACTGAAAGCATTGTCCTTTTCATTACCTTAATGATGCCATGATCAGGCATCAAATCAAGAGGAGCAAAAGGAAGAGAGGAGGAGAAATCAAATCAAAAGGAGAAGAAGCAATCAAAACCTGAGAGAGCATACATACGACCAAACACCAACATCCACTCATTGAGTCATCTTGAACTAGAGCTGATTGCTGAAATAGCGATGTTGTATGCCACTGAAGAGCTGATATTCCTTATCCTCCTACTCGAATCTTTACTTGATTGGAAGTTGGTAACACAAACATTCATTCATGAGGACTTGGAGGCGCTATCTTTAAATCATCAGCTTATCAAAGTATTCTTAGTATTCAACGTCCACATCAAAGTATTCTTAGTATTCAACGTCCACATCAAAGTATTCTTAGTATTCAACGTCCACATCAAAGTATTCTTAGTATTCAACGTCTACATCAAAGTATTCTTAATATTCAACGTCTACATCAAAGTATTCTTAGTATTCAACGTCCACATCAGAGTATTCTTAGTGTTCAACGTCCACATCAAAGTATTCTTAGTATTCAACGTCCACATCAAAGTATTCTTAGTATTCAACGTCCACATCAAAGTATTCTTAGTATTCAACGTCCACATCAAAGTATTCTTAGTATTAAACGTTCACATCAGAGTATTCTTAGTATTCAACGTCCACATCAAAGTATTCAACGTCTACATCAAAGTATTCTTAGTATTCAACGTCCACATCAAAGTATTCTTAGCATTCAACGTTCACATCAAAGTATTCTTAGCATTCAACGTTCACATCAAAGAATTCGCTTAGTATTCCCGTCCATTGTTTGGTCTGAGCTGAAAGTCAACAACGCGTATACAACGAGAATTGAGCAATTGTACTGCTGATTGGCCAGTCTCTGAGGGTCAAAACCCGAAACCACTTCTAACCGGGAGTTAACCATTGAAACACTATTTGAACTCCCATCAAAAAATAATCCTGCACCAAAATGCACTTCTCGGCAAGATTGTTCGATGGATATTGACGAAGTTTTTCAAAATTGGACAAATGTTAGACTCCCAGTGAGCAGCAGAATGCTATCATAAACATGAATAAACTCTTATCAACTTTTCACAAGATCTCCAGAAACACGAAGCGATGAGAAAACTTTTGGAGAATGAAGGAAAAAGAATTCTTTGATGCTCTGGATATTCCCTTCGATATTCCTCGTGAAAGGCTCCAAGAAATGGTGAAAATTCGTTAAGATGGTAAGTTTTACCTTAATCTGTAGAATAAGTGTAGTATGCTGATTGGATCAAACGTTGAAAGTTTTAAAGTTTTCTTAAGGTATTGGGTAAAAAAAAATTAAAACAAAGGAAATTTGCTGCAGATTAGATGCATCAACTTGGTAAATATATTCAGCAGAGGACGAGATCAAATTAGGAGAACTGATGGCAAGTCCAGATGACGAGAACAATGAACGAGACCACAGAATGAGACTAAGCAACGAGACCACAGAATGAGACTAAGCAACGAGACCATATGATGACATCATATGACGAGAACAGAGGACGAGACCAGAGGACGAGGTCACGTTAGAGACCAAAGGGCTAGACCAGGTGACAGAACCAGAGGACAAGACCACAATCAGAGGTAATGGTTTTACTGTTGATCCTGATAAAATCACCGAAGGAATGATATCATCAAACATCAACCAGGGAAAATAATCGTTCAATTAGTCACGAAAATAAATTCCACTGAATTTTCTTCAGCGGTCCACAAGAACAAGGCATTACACAGGACTGCCTCTCTAAGTAACCATATAAACTGTCTCAAAGTAACCATAGAGACCGCCTCTCTAAGTAGCCATATAGACTGTCTCTAAGTAACCATATGGACTGCTTCTTTAAACAACCATAGATCTTAGCACTGAGAAACAGTTTGGAGTGCCAAAGACGTAAGTGCCAGGAAACCAACAAGTCACAACAATGATTCAAGTGTCAGAGAACTGGCAAGGAAGGAGTTTAAACAACCATCAAAATCGGCATTACTGAAGTTCTTTGCTGCTGAAGCAGTGTTTGGGGAGGGGGGGAGGAGTGAAGCACCAGCGGGAGGGTTATTAAGGCCCCCCAACCTGGCGTACTGATCAATCAGCAAGTATAATGTAATACCTTAGCCCTCTGAAGGTATATATATATATATATATGCATAGTAAGTTACCCCAACAATCCCAATAACAGAAATCCTTATATGCAATATACTAACAAAACTCAATCATTTTACGAGGTTAAAAAGAACTAACCAGTTTTAATTTTGTGGTTGGCTATTCTAACTTGTTATTTTAACTTGTTTGTAAATGTTCGTAATGTGTTAATTTCTACAACGTTAAAATGTAATTTGCTGCAGTGTTCTCCAATGCTGTTCGCTGGGAAAATGTATGAAAAGTTTAATTGTTTGTATTGGGATTTATGGTGTTAACTGTGTTGTGTTGTGTCGCTGTGAACCGTGAAGGTGTCTCGTGTGTCAGACCATCGTAGAGAGGAAGATAACAGCATGGTGAGTTAGCGAGTGAGTGAGTGAGTGAGTTGGTGAGAGAGTCAGCGTTTCAGTCAGCGAGAGAGCCAGCGTGGGAAAGTGTGAATGAGTGAGATAGCGTGAGAGTCAGTCAACGAGTGAATCGGAGAATAACCGTGTCAGTCAGTGAATGAACGAGTGAGTCAGTGAGTGAATCTTTGCAATTAAATACCAGACGTTCTAATGGCGGTGCGTACGAGTATATGCCCGACCTTGTGAGTACAGCTAGATGAGAGGGGAAGCAAGTACTCCATTTTCTGCCGTTACACACACACACACACACACACACACACACACACACACACACACACACACACACACACACACACACACACACACACACACACACACACACATTTTACATCAATCTGAAAGTCGACAACAAGGAGCCCAAGGGATAAATACTCAGCAGATGCACATGATCCAACGATTTACAATTTCCTGAAATGGTGTGAAGAACTTTTAACAATACGGATCGCCACACATATCACCAGAGAACAAAGAGCTTGAGAATAAAATACGAAACTGCTTCGTGAAATTGAAAATATTCACGTTCGTCCGGTGTTGTCCTCCACGTTATTTATGCAACTGGTAGCACATTCTTTGCCCGAGAGAATGAGACGGGGGATTACTGTATTAGTTGGCTAACAAAATACAAAAGCACTCACTGAAAACCACCGAATGGTTGAACAGCACGAACCTGCTTCCCTTCCAGTGCCTTATCCAAACAATCGTCTTCAGGTACCTACACGACCAGCAAAATTTTTATTCCTTGGCACCTGGAATGCGTAGTTTATGTATCTAGTGACCAGGTCTCCATAGTCTCTTCTGAGTCGAGAGCTGCCTGGAGTATCAGACGCAGCTCCAGAGACTCTCTCTGTTTATATTGTCTACACTTAGCGACACCTTACAATCACACACGTCACAAAACCCTTCCACAGCCATCTTCTACATCTTCCTTCCAAGCTACTGCTCTCACGTCACTCTACAAGAGAGAGAGAGAGAGAGAGAGAGAGAGAGAGAGAGAGAGAGAGAGAGAGAGAGAGAGAGAGAGAGAGAGAGAGAGAGAGAGAGAGAGAGAGAGAGAGGGGGTTAGAGAGAGAGAGAGAGAGAGAGAGAGAGAGAGAGAGAGAGAGAGAGAGAGAGAGAGAGAGAGAGAGAGAGAGGGGGGGTTAGAGAGAGAGAGAGAGAGAGAGAGAGAGAGAGAGAGAGAGAGAGAGAGAGAGAGAGAGAGAGAGAGAGAGAGAGAGAGAGAGAGAGAGAGAGAGAGAGAGAAATAACTTGAAGTCAACAATAACAAAATTCTTAAACAAGTCCACCAAGGTCACTACTATCATCTCTGTAAATAGTTAAATACGACACTCTATTTCCCAGTCAGACATGATGAAAACATGATGAAAAACCGTAAAGCAGGAGACCTAAAACAACAAAATCACATGACGCTGGTGTTAAAAGTCTGCTTAACCATAACAGTCAAACCACTCAACGCTAACAACGAAGATAACGCCTACATTGACAAGAGAAAGTCAGTAGTGTGGAACAGCAGTAAGCTAGTCAACAACGGGGCCGCTCTTGCTTACCAACAACTTAGCATTATCAGAAAAGCAACGTAGTGTAGACGGAATTGCAATAACTGAGTCGTTCCTAAGTACCGATTAATAAAATGCAAGATCGCCATAAAATGCAAGGGAATAGCACAATGCAAGATTGCAGAACAAATAAATGTTTAAGAATAATGAAAGGTTGCAGTAATATATACCAGGCTGCAATAAAATGGAAAAGTTTGCAATATATTGCAACGTTGCAGTAAAATAACACAAAGAGGCGACCAAGAATAACAAGGAATGTGGCCAAACCCAGCAGAGTCAGCTGAATGTAACAAAACGTTATATTGAGGTCCACAATGGTACGAGAGGGGTGCAGTAGAGGGGGTGTAGGAGAGGGGGTGTAGGAGAGGGGGTGCAGGAGAGGGGGCTGAAGGAGAGGGGGTGCAAGAGGGGTAGAGAAGAGGGATTCAAGACTATGGAACAATTTAACTTGCGAAATTTGAAGTGCATTGAGAAATACTCAATTATAAACGAAATGAGACAGACTGAGAACAAGCAAGAGGGAGATATTAATTGAATTATAAAGAGAAGGAGAGACATGAAGATTGATAAAGAAGAAAGCATAAAGAGAGAGAGCAACAAAGAACGCGACCGAGATTGGAATAAACAGGGAAGAAGTTAGTCAATAGTTAGAATGGTGTTTGTGATCTCTTGAGAATAATTCGTAAACGTACACACTCCATGAGAAATGGAAACAGGAAACAAGAGTGAAGGAAAGTAGAACGAACGAAAGGAGAATGGGAGGAAGAAAGAGGAATGAAGAAAAGGAAGAGGAATGGATAGAGCAAACAGGAAAAAAGGGAACGAAAGGATAGAAAGGAAAGGACGAGGAAGGGAATAATGGAGTAAGAAAGGGACAAGGCTCTGCTGATTCGAATCTCATGATTTAATTTAATGGCGAATGGTTTGGGGAAGACCGTGACCTCAAGGCTGGTTGGGAAGAGGACGGTTCAATTAAAATAAGACCTCGGCAGGATTCTGAGGTACATGAAGGACAGACTGACCAATATCCTGGCTTCCAACGTGGGATATATTTCCCAATAAATCTGGAATATATAAGGAGAGAGTGGGAGGGGGATGGATATGGAATCCCGTAGCAAATAGTCTAGATGGTCCTGATTACGGTTTTTCATCATGTCAGGCAAATATAATTTTAGATTCAGTGACTATTGCCACTGGATATTAATGTCAGGAGACGGTGGAACGTGATTCAGCGGACCTTCGTAATATGGGATTTTAAATCTTCATTATAGAGCTATTATTTTGCAAGGCAGCGTATGGTAAAGGGTAAGGAGTCAGTAATTCATTTCGAGATGTGCAAAACTATTTTGGAATACATCATGGATAGCGGGAAATGGTTCTGAAATATGAGTACAGTTAAGGGTCCATTATGACTTCTGAATCTCATTGCAAATGACAGTGAGGTTTGACTTAGGAATATCTTTACACGGGATTGTGGTCGGTTTTTTTAAATTTCATTGCAAGTATAAAGTTTTAGGAATATATCTTCAGAGAGAGCAAACTAATGAAAGTCAAGGAGCAATGTATTTAGCCAAGATTCTTGAACAAAGTTACAGGACTCTGTTGCTATATTGGCACTCTGAAGATTTGTAATTGGTTAATATCTTGACAAATTCGGCGAAAAAATTGCTCAGTTTTTCGTAAAAATTTTCTCGTAAAAATTAACGTAAAATTATGGCCAAGATATTGTGTCTTAAAGAGAGGTTACGAAGATGCTTGAACGTAGGAAAGCAAAGATAAGATGGCCAATCTGCTGGAACAAAGGAGAGTAAAGAGATAGAATTTTCAAGTCTCGTGAAATGTAAAGCGAGGAATTTCTACAAGCTTCTGAAGTCTAAGGCAAGAAATGTAAACTGAGGAAGATAGTTATACTCTTGTAACATAAGGGGTCGAAGATGGCTAAATTCTTGGAACATAAAGAGAGGAAGATGGGTAAGCTCCTGGAATGCAAGGGGACGAAGATGGGTAAGCTCCTGGAATGCAAGGGGACGAAGATGGGTAAGCTCCTGGAATGCAAGGGGACGAAGATGGGTAAGCTCCTGGAATGCAAGGGGACGAAGATGATCAGTCTCCTGGATAGTAAGATGAGGAAGATGACCATACGTCTGATACGTAAGACCAGGAAGATGGCCAACTTCCATGGACATAAGGCAAGAAATAATCTGCAAGCCTCTGGAATATAAGGCGAGGAGAGTGACCAAGATTCTAGGCTTTAAAGCGATACAGTTTGAACATATATCCTGGAACGAAGAAGTTATCATCCTCTTTATTATACATACGTTTATTTGAATCCATTTTCTTTGTTGTAAATGTTGAGCGTTGCGCTATACTTAACGTCAGTGTACATGTGTGTGTGTGTGTTTGTGTGTGTGTGTGTGTGTGTGTGTGTGTGTGTGTGTGTGTGTGTGTGTGTGTGTGTGTGTGTGTGTGTGTGTGTGTGTGTGTGTGTATGTGTGCATCTGACTGTGGCGTGGATCACCTCATACCTCTATTCTCAAGTAGCACCTCAAGGGAGGCCCAGAGTCTCACTTGGATACCAATTGCATATCTTTGAGATCCTATGGTTCGAGGATATATATATATATATATATATATATATATATATATATATATATATATATATATATATATATATATATATATATATATATATATATATATATATTTATATATACATACACACGCACCCCAATTTCTCTCTCTCTCTCTCTTTCTCTCTCTCTCTCTCTCTCTCTCTCTCTCTCTCTCTCTCTCTCTCTCTCTCTCTCTCTCTCTCTCTCTCTCTCTCTCTCTCTCTCGCTCATTCTCTTCCTCTCTGACTTTATCATCTTCAACAAGAGACGGGCTGAGAAATTTGTCCTAATCTTAACAATTAAGCGAGGGATATAACTCAGGTTGTCTCGTAAATTGCTAATTCTCCTCTCGGAAGCAGCTTAGTTGAGGCTGTGTTTACCCATCAGTACTTGCCTATCAGTGACTACCAGGAAATAAGATCTAGTTCTTTATGCCCATCTAATACCCTTGTTATGCTTAATGTTCTCCAGCTCTCATTTGTTCTCGAGTCTCTGTCTATGAACATTTTTTTTTTTGTAAATTTCACTTTATATCTTGAAAGTTATCATTTAAAATCTCTTGAAAACCCACAAATATGGATGACTAAGTAAGACCGAGGATTATGAATCCCTCTTTGTGAAGAGGGGCTAAGGAAACTCAATTTACATTCTTCCGAAAAGCGTAGAGCAAGAGGGGAGGGTATGACTAAAGTGTAGAAATAGATGGAGAGGATAAACACAAGGGTTATAAACTGGTCGCTGAAGGCATCAGACCAAGATAGATCACACAAAATGCCATTCATACTGAATAAGTTTAGATATAAAAAAAAATTAGATTACAAAGGACTGCAGAGGAATTCAAAGACTTACAGGTTATTTATAGGAGAGAGAGAGAGAGAAGCAGCAGCAGACAAACAGGAAGAGAGACACATAGATAAACAGACAGAAGGAGAAACAGAGAGAGCGAGCAACAGGCATGAAATTAGGGAGAATAAATTAAGAGACAGAGCCAAGGGAGGACGCAGAACAGGGAAAGGAGAAAGAGAGATGACCGAGAGATCAATTAGTCTACCTAGAGATAGATATACGGATAAATGGAAGAAGGCAACGTGTAAAAGGAATATACAGACAATGTGTAAAATGATAAATGAAGACGTAAATAGAAAGAGAACAAATAACCATGAAAACACAAGCGGTAAGAAAAGGAAAAGAAGGTGAAAAGTGTGAGTAAAGATGGGATAAAAGGAAAACAAAGGACAGAAAGAGGCACGTTTTATGACAGCTCGGGTGCAAGAAACGTCTGAGGCCCCACTACACAAAGCAGGAGAACTGGCCGCTGTAGGGAGAGAAAACGGCCGTCGACATTTTTCATCCCTCGTGTAACGGAAGGACAATATAGACTGCATGATGGTGGTGGTGGTGGGGAAATGGGACAGAATGGGACTAGCGGGTTGTGGAAGGGAAGACAAGATGGCTAGAGAGTATTGGGAGGGACAAAATAAACTCAAATTTGGTGTGAGAAGAAAAAACTGGCAACCTGTCAATATCTTAATTCATATCAGGGATATATATATATATATATATATATATATATATATATATATATATATATATATATATATATATATATATATATATATATATATATATATATATATATATATATATACATATAGACTTGTGAGATCGCTGAAAACATTTAACCAACATCAATAAGTAACGACTAAAATGTCTAAATGACATTTTATGTCATTTATGTCAATGTCGGGTAATGACTAAAAATAAAAAAACAATAAAAAGGCATCATTTAATCAAGGTCCAACCTCTTCAGAACAACTATTACGTGTGGAACTGCTCTAAAAACTGTATCATGAAATCAAAATACAAGAATTCGCTTCACATCATCTCCTGGCTGGTGACCGGATAAAATAACAAATAGCTCTTTAGGATCCATAAAAACGTTTGACGAAGAGCAAGAATCATCTATATTCCTTCTGTGAAATGTGGATATACTTCTGCTGTGATTTGGGGCTCTTCTGCATCCGATGGTCCTGATGCTCTGACTGTAAAAGTTAGAAATGGATAGAGATAAGAAGAAAAAACCAGGATATTTGATCCATAAATCTGGCTTCCTCTAACAGCTGAAGCCTCGTCGCAAGAGGGACTTTCCAGCAGGATAACAACACAAAATACACCTCCAGCTCAATCTGCTAAATGATTACATCTTACCATTAACAATGTTGACAGGCCATCACAATTAAAATACCTATCACCTGAGCGTATTCAATTTCAAAACCGTAAATTTAGAAAATAATGCAAATATTTTAGACATAGATAATATATTAAGTATCCAGCTCTGGCAGTCTTTAATATTTTCCACATTTTCATTAATTCACGAAAAAAATAATATTGACACGTATTTTCTTTGCTAAAACTAACTTACAATAACATTATCTCCTGGTATGAATACATATGGAACGACAGAGGAGTCGCCACGATGAAACAGACAACTCCAGTAAGCATAAAGATAACAACTATCAGTTCAATTTTGTCTCCATGGCATCAGAGACCCTTGGCGCTTAGGGAAAAGGGGATGGCAGGAAAATCTAAGAACTTCCTGAAACAGATGGCTAGGGTTTAAGAGTACCGACGACAGGGACCCAAGAGCTACCATCTTCCTGTTCCAGCGCCTCGGAGTAGCAAACCAGTGGGAAAGAGTTAACTTCATCCCCTGTTCCATTCTGGACAACAGGGGATCTCGAAGAGATTTACAACCTCTAACTATTTATTGCTTTCCATTTATTTTTAGCCAATCCATTTTATCTAATAAAGGACCGAATAAAAACAAAATATATGTTTCGGTCACAATAACTAGAAATCTACAGAGGGAGAGAGAGAGAAGAGTGTAGATGTTTACCTAAACACTGACTTCTGGGGAGTCTGGGCTAGATTCAAGTTCAAGTATGTTTATTGAGATAAGAAAGAAATACATCTCAAAGGGATAGAGTAGCTTAGGCTATTTCCATATTTACGCTGTGGGTATTGAGCGGGTATGGAAGGGGGTGGATGAGGGGGGGTGGGAAGTGAAGGTATATAGGTGAAAATCGTGTAATTTAACGTTTCCTAACTCATTCAAACTAATTGAATAAGTGTAAACTAAAAAATGTGTTATTTTGTTAACTAAAATAAAACCCACTGCAAAAGTTGCTGAACAAAGGAGTATTATATTATATTATATTATATTATATATATATATATATATATATATATATATATATATATATATATATATATATATATATATATATATATATATATGGGGTTGTGGTGTATATATAGTGGTTGTGGTGGTCATTGTGAGGGCGTTGATAGTATATACTCTCCTCCACCAAATGTTTAACATGCAAATAGGTTTTACAAGGGATGATACTGGGCACTCAAACCATTCTTCTCCTGTTGGCAGCGAATATGTTTGGTCAGGGATTGTAGATTTGTTATACCAACAAATGTCGTCGTTATAGACCGGAAGTTCTCCTGTTATCTGCTCTTCTCGTGAAATATCTCCCTTTCAGTACGGAATTACTCCTCTCAACCCCCTGTCCTTCCCCATCTCTCTTTGTCTCTTATTCACTTTTTCTCACTCCCATTCTGATTCGAATTCTCACTTTCTCACTCCTCTCTCATTCTGATATATATATACTTTCACCTGATGTTGTGTGTGGTGTGAGTACCCGACACGCTATAAGACTACAGGACCAGCGCTTTTTATGGGCTCACCATAGCCCGTGCTACTTGGACACTTCGTTCTGAGTAGCTAAATCTAAAACAACAACAACAGTTCTGGTAGAATGTCACTGGTGAGAGGGGGTGAGGGAGTGATGGGGGAGAGTGGTGGAAGAGAGGGGGAGAGGGGAGGCGGAAAACTGAGGAAATATGTAGGAGGAAAGGAAATGGAATGGAAAAATGAAGTTGGTAAGGAAATTGGAGGCGAGGTAGGAAAAAGGAGTTTGAGTTAAGGCGTAATATGAGAGAGAGAGAGAGAGAGAGAGAGAGAGAGAGAGAGAGAGAGAGAGAGAGAGAGAGAGAGAGAGAGAGAGGTGGGGGAAGATCGACAAACGAAAAAATAGGGAGAATGTAATTAATATCTAAGAAATAATAAAAGTGTATATATATATATATATATATATATATATATATATATATATATATATATATACATATAAAAAATGTATAGGGAGGGAATGTAATAGGGAGCGAAAAAATAGGGAGAATGTAATTAATATCTAAGAAATAATAAAAGTTTATATATATATATATATACACAATCTCCCATTCCTGATATATTTATTGTCTCACAATGCTTCTACTTCATTATAACTTACCCGCTCCCTTCAGCCCTCGCTTGCTCCTGCCCCTCCTCATCATCCCTCTCTCCTTCCCACCCTCCTTCCCTAATCTGTTCCTTCCCACTGGTGCTCCATCCCTCCCACACTCACTGACCCTTCCTCCTTCCCTATCTCGCAACCCAGAACACCTGGGGTGCCACGGTGAGTGCTCAAGAACCACAGGTGTTGGCCGCCCTAATTACCTCTTGTCACCTGTTGCCACCCGCTTAATGCAACATGTAATCTGCTCCTGTGATCTCCCGCCGCCGCTCTCGGTAATTATAGGTCGATATTGAGCGCGTGTTTGTGTATTATCTTTGTTGAGCTTACATGGTTGAGCATCTGTTCTTAAGCCTCGTTTTTCGACATTCATTAGTTCAGTGATGTGACTCTTTTTCACTCGTTTTTCTTATATTTATATTTAAAGCTGTGTCGAATTGGTCGAATTGATTTCGAGAACGTCCTCGTCTAGTTTGAACCATTTATTTACGATTCTTAGACTAAAAAAGTTGGCATCTGTGGCTCATCTGTGTTTCTAATTTCCAATTACGTCATCTTGTTCTACAGTTCCTTAATTTTCTGTGTGTGTGTGTGTGTGTGTGTGTGTGTGTGTGTGTGTGTGTGTGTGTGTGTGTGTGTGTGTGTGTGTGTGTGTGTGTGTATATGTGTGTGTGTGTGTGTGTGTGTGTGTGTGTGTGTGTGTGTTTTATCTGTGTGCTCATATGTGTGTGTGTTTGCCTGTGCAGACTAATTAGGTTTGATATACATCTTGCTATGTAATTTCCTGTTTCATTAACCTCTAAATGCCGTTATGCAGGCGATAATTTAATTTTCAGAAGTTATAATTAACGCTTTGGTCGCAACTTCTGGGTGGCGATAAGGTAACATTACTTCGAATTACGTCACACACACACACACACACACACACACACACACACACACACACACACACACACACACACACACATTCAACTACCTGTTGATTGACGGTTGAGAGGCGGGACCAAAGAGCCAGAGCTCAACCCCCGCAAGCACACTTAGGTGAGTACACACACCATACACACTCGATATACACACAATACATACTCGACACACACACCATACACCCTCGATACACACACATCATACACACTCGACACACAGTTTCATATACCGAAGTATACATGATCGAGCTGCTAAGTACCGCCAAACGACAGACCAATGCATCATTACCAGCAGAGATAGAGACATACAACTGTATTCCTGTGCAACACAATTCAGCGTCATTTTGTGCACCGGTGTATAACATGGTGCGCTGTATTGTAACGCAATTTAATGTATTTTGACATGTAGTGTTGCGTAGCAGAGCTGCAGTCCCAGCCAGCAAGGTATTTATTTACTAAGTTTAATTGGATACGCTTTGCACTTTTTTGTTGAAATTAGCAGGAATTAATCCGATATCAAAATTTCTTTGATGTGTGGCACATCAACACTGAATAAATTCCTCAATACTTTGCTGAAATTTTACATTTATGCTACTTTATAAACCCCAATATTAGCTTCAGTACATTTTGGGTTCAAATTAATGCAGATGCCAATAATTTCTCACTGTACGAAATTATTCTGCTGTAATTATCCGGCTGAAAATTCATACGCGTTAAGGGTAAATTGGCAATTACAGGTTAGAAATAACAAAGTAGTTGGGAATCACTTCGTCTGTTCCCAAGTTTCTGGTCACACGTTTTGATCATCCAGAGATGTTGACACAGACTCATAAACGTCAATGTAAGAGAGAGAGAGAGAGAGAGAGAGAGAGAGAGAGAGAGAGAGAGAGAGAGAGAGAGAGAGAGAGAGAGAGAGAGAGAGAGAGAGAGAGAGAGAGAGAGAGAGAGAAAGAGAGAGAGAGAGAGAGAGACGTAGGAAAAGGTTCTAAGTGACTAGACATATGATTGTATAACATTGAATGCAAATATTGCATTAATCACAAAATTAAAATAAATCATTCATCTCATGAAAAGAAATGAAATACAGATGTTCGAAATCAGTTTGTATATTTGACGGCAGCACTGGATTTTTTTTTTCAAAATACAAAAGGCGTTGAGTGAAGGTGTTCTGATCTACACGAGGCATTGAGTGAAGGTGTTCTGATCTACACCAGGCGTATCTTGACTTACACAGTGTAATGTGTAAAGATATCCTGAGCGTCACACGGCTTGAGTACATGTGTCCTGAGCATCAGTGTCGGGGGACAGGAAGCCAGGGGTGTCTTCATACATTTTGTGGATTTTATCGAGGTAACCAAGGCCTAATTACTCACCCCGCCCAGAATGCAACCCCATAACAAGCTGACTAACTCCTGAATACCTACTCGCTGTGCTAGGTGAACAGAGGCATTAGGTGAAAGGAAATGTGGCCAACCATTTCGGTCTCGCCCGGGATTCGAACCCGGAATTCTTGATTGTGCGTCGAGAATGAACCCGACTGTGCTACTGGGACCCTATAATTTTATTATAGGGTCATAGGAAATTTCATTATGTTTCATCATCCTCTTGTTAAATTATTAGTGTGCTGTCAACTATTTATTTCGTCCCTTCTCTCTCTCATTCTTCTCTGTCACCTGCCCAACCACTTGGGCTGGACGGTAGAGCGACGGTCTCGCTTCATGCAGGTCGGCGTTCAATTCCCGAACATCCAAGTGGCTGAACACCATTCCTGCCCCTCTCCTCCCACCACCCTCCTCTCCCCGTCCCATCTCAAATCCTTATCCAGATCAATCCAAGTGCTATATTGTCGTAATGGCTTAGCACCTTCTCCTAATAATTCCATTCCATTCTCTTCTCTCACTCTCTCTCTCGCTCTCTCTCTCTCTCTCTCTCTCTCTCTCTCTCTCTCTCTCTCTCTCTCTCTCTCTCTCTCTCTCTCTCTCTTCCATCATAACCGGTACACCCGGTGGTATTAAGCCATCACTCCTGCAATGAAACGTTATGTCCACATCAAACGGAGACACCCGCTGCGTTCCCTCTTTTATGGACTAGTTGCATGATTTTTGACTTGATAAAAAGAGTCAGTATTTGTTACTATTAATTTTCAGGAGAACTTTGGTATCCAGTATATGTTTAGAGAGTGCTTTGAGGGAGGGATATTTCCCCCACTAAATATTATATATATATTAATATATGTGAGATCCGTGGGATTAAGATCCGTGACGAACCCATTCATGTGTATAACTTCCAGAAACAGATATTTAGTATTGCTTTACATTCGTGGCTTACTGTGTAATACGTGTCTATCATTCGTGCCCAACTAAATATCTTGTGTTTATCATACGTTCCCAACTGAATATCTTGTGTTTATCATACGTTCCCAACTGAATATCTTGTGTTTATCATACGTTCCCAACTGAATATCTTGTGTTTATCATACGTTCCCAACTGAATATCTTGTGTTTATCATACGTTCCCAACTGAATATCTTGTGTTTATCATACGTTCCCAACTGAATATCTTGTGTTTATCATACGTTCCCAACTGAATATCTTGTGTTTATCATACGTTCCCAACTGAATATCTTGTGTTTATCATACGTTCCCAACTGAATATCTTGTGTTTATCATACGTTCCCAACTGAATATCTTGTGTTTATCATACGTTCCCAACTGAATATCTCGTGTCTATCATTCGTGTTATACTACATAATACGTTTCGGTTTGTAAAACTATTCTCCTACTGTATCTCTTCTGTAATTTGTTCTTCACTAAATCTCCCATTTCAGACACTACATAAATAACCCTCATCCCAAACAAACAACGATCATCCCAGACGTAAGTTCGAACCCTCATCACGGACCTTGTGGATTTGTTCAACCCTTTCCGCTTGTTTGGAATAGTGTAATTGAACAATACATAATGACTCTCTCTCTCTCTCTCTCTTCTTTCTCTATATTCTCTTGCCATTTTCCTTTAACACACAGTCTATGAATTTCATAAAGAGGACTGGAGAACAGTTCCAAGGAACACCATCTCCGTGTCTTGGAACGACGTGGTCAGACCAGGATTGTTTAGTATTCATGAAATATTAACTGGAAATGATGCTGGCTCGTTGCAAGCGTTAGTTCGCTCTAACGGGTTTTTTGGTGTGGAGCTAGTTCGTCATGAGGCTAGTTCATTGTTGGGGCTAGCTCGTTGTTGGGGCTAGCTCGTTGTTGGGGCTAGCTCGTTGTTGGGGCTAGCTCGTTGTTGGGGCTAGATCGTTATGGGGGCTAGTTCGTTATGGGGGCTAGTTCGTTGTAGCATTATTTCGTTAAGGGGAGGAGAGCTCGTTGTGATGGTCTAGTTCGTTATTGGGGCTACTTCGTGTTGGAGACTAGTTCGTTGTGAGGGCTGGTTCGTTGTGGCGATAATTCGATGTTGCGGCTAGTTCATTGGATAATAATAATGATATAAGAAGTGTAGTGAAGATAATGTTTGCATGTATGCATAACGGTTACGTTTATCAGTAAATAGTCAAAATAATATTGGTCACCTTTTCATATATTTTACATACATGCCCAGCCGAACAGTACCTCTCCAGTTCAGACTAATATGGTAGGGGGTATATGAGCCCAGTTTTATACCCTGAACCACTAACTCGGGTTAGTGGTTCAGTCACAGTCCCAGCACTTCAGTTAATTCCATGCAAGCAATCCAGCTGGGACAGCCCCCCTTCCCCCCATCATAGCCAGAGCAGCCACAGTCTACTATGCATCAACACAGGAAGTTGCTCACCTCACAACAGTAGCAGATCTTCCATGCTGGTGATTTCCTTACAGGGGGCCCCAGCAATAAACACATCTCAAACCATAAGTGTGTCTGGCAGGATGTGTCTGGCACGGAAGATTTGGCAGGGTGTGTCTTGTAGGATGTGTTTGGCAGGGATTGTTTGACAGGGTGTACTTGTTAGGGTGTATTTGGTAGGGTGTATTTGGTAGGGTGTATTTGGTAGGGTGTATTTGGTAGGGTGTATTTGATAGGGTGTGTTTGGTAGGGTGTATTTGGTAGGGTGTATTTGATAGGGTGTGTTTGGTAGGGTGTATTTGGTAGGGTGTATTTGGTAGGGTGTATTTGGTAGGGTGTATTTGGTAGGGTGTGTTTGACAGGGTGTGTTTGACAGGGTGTGTTTGACAGGATGCTTGGCAGGGAAGAGGGTATGGCCGAGTAAGCAGTGGGGGCTGTCATCCCCAACAGCAGTTCAGTCGTGTGTGTGTGTTTACACTCAAGGTTTTCTTCATACTTGGGAGTTTATTTTCATGTCACAAACTTCGTCTTGAAAGAACATAAATAACTGATTTGTAACAATATCGTGAAGTGAGGCGTAGCAGGGGACCTCAGAGGAATTTTCTCACAGAACTGAAGTTGAAGGATTATTACAGCATGTTTGCCTTAGTAATGGAAAACATGTTATCTCTTTGGGTTCAAAAATAAAAATATGATGATATCATATCACCAATACATCACTTACAAATCGATTCACCAGCAAGCTACGGTATCGCACCTGAGGTATATCCCGCCGAACAATGCCAGTATAAGCCAAGGTGGAGCCAGGACCAGGACTGGTAGCTTCAATACCCATCGCTGCTAAATCAAGCCGAGACATGGTCAATAGTGCCGTCAGGCAGGGATACGGCCAGTGAGGCTGCTGGTACGGCTCCTGCCGCCATGTTGCATCGCCCAGACACCTCCTATTGACATCTCCATCGCCCAGGTAATCGCACGGCCTCACCTGTCTTCACTCCTGACAAATGGGAGAGCCAGTCGGGTGGGCGATGATCCCTCGATATATTCCGATATTCTCCAGTGGTGTTGGGCTGTATTTATACACAGAATAACAGGAACATGGGGCACTTATCACTCCTCCACCATCTCCTCTCAACTGTCACCCTTATTCTTCACACCCTATCTTCATATCTCTGTTATCACTCTCACTTTCACACCTCTTCTCAGCTATCACCCTCTCCCTCACATCCCTTCACATCATCACGGTAACCTCACTCCTTATTCACACATAAATCAGAACTTACCACTTCATATATACATTTTCCTCGTGTATTTTGACGTCTTGCACACCTCAGCGACATCGTTTTCAATTCACACCTTTGTTAGCAGTTTATTTACATATCATTTACTCTCCATTTAACACGTGGCCTCCTTAATTCCACCACAATCAGTTCCCATGAGTGTTTGTGTCCCTTAACTCTTAGTGTCACATAGTATGGATGTTCCCTGACAGTGTCTAGCTTTGTCTTCCATACATACACTAGAATAACACTTCCAGACACCGGAATCAGCGCCATTCCATATTATATACAATCTAAAATTCCGTTGTCAAAATGTCAAAAATATTTGATTTTTATTCACTTTGGTCGTAGGCAATTCAAACTCGGGCACGAAAAAGTGACAAATCTGTTATCATGATATATATATTATATATATATATATAATATATATGTATGGGTTCGAGTCACTTCTGGGGTGTGAGTTTTCAGTTGCATATTGTCCTGGGGACCATTCAGGCTTGTTCGCATTTGTGTTCCTCACGTGTGCCCCAAAGAATGAGGTGATTTGGTAAAATGCTATGCCCAAGATTACTATCCGAGTGCCGGCGGTGGGGTGGTTCAAATAGCCTCGGCTATCACCTCATTATGTCCGGTCGTGATGGTCAAGTGGATTAAGGCGTCTTGTACATACCAGTTGCGTGGCTCCTGGGAGTATGGGTTCGAGTCACTTCTGGGGTGTGAGTTTTCAGTTATATATATATATATATATATATATATATATATATATATATATATATATATATATATATATATATATATATATATATTAATATAAAATATAATATATATATTAATATAAAATATATATATATATATATTAAAACACTTACGCTCTCACTATGTACACCGTAAGAGGCTCTCTCCTCTCACACACAAACATGATAAACTAGTGCAGCAAATATCCAAAACGTTCATTATTTTTATTTAAACGTAATTTTCACGGCTTGCAAACTGTGATGACAAACGCTGGACCATTTGGCAGCGCTCCCAGCCCTTCCGTTTATAAACAATTTACGAACAGAGAGGAGAGCGCCGGTGGGCTCACAGTCATTACTTGCCTCTCTTCAATATGCAATCGCCGATATGCATCTCTAAATGGGCAGGGAACGCAAAGGGAGAGAAAGGGAGGGAGAGAGAGAGGGAGAGAGAGAGAGAGAGAGAGAGAGAGAGAGAGAGAGAGAGAGAGAGAGAGAGAGAGAGAGAGAGAGAGAGAGAGAGAGAGAGAGAGAGAGAGAGAGAGAGGAAATGTAAGTAACAGAGATAGATATTTCAGCAATTGGATGAAGGTAACCTATTCAAGCACAGCAGAGAGTAAAACCATGTTTGAAAACCAACAAATATGATTCACAGACTATTACCCACACAAACACACACACACACACACACACACACACACACACACACACACACACACACACACACACACACACACACACACACACACACTAAAGTTAGAGAAGATTCAGCGGTATGCCACCAGACTCGTCCCGGAACTGAGAGGTATGAGCAACGAGGAAAGACTAAGGGAGCTGAAGCTCACGTCCCTGGAAGACAGAAGAGTAAGGGGAGACATGATAACCACCTACAAAATTCTCAGGGGAATTGACAGGGTGGACAAAGACAAACTCTTTAGCACGAGTGGGGCACGAACAAGGGGACACAGGTGGAAACTAAATACCCACAGAGACCTTAGAAAGAATTTTTTCAATGTCTGAGTAAGAAATGGAAAGCATTAGGCAGTGATGTGGTGGAGGATGACTCCATACACAGTTTCAAATGTAGATATGATAGAGCCCAGTAGGCTCAGCCATATTTTGGACCCAAATTCTGGCTCTCTGCACCTATTCGCAGTTTGAAATTCCTACTTTTTATACCAAAAATATGTCAATTACTGAAAGCGGCGGTGGGTCACATTTTGCCCAATTTCCTCTGCAGTTTTCAAAATATCCCAAACATCCCAAATTCGATACCTGAGCCATATTTTGGACCCAAATTCTGGCTCTCTACAACTATTCGCAGTTTGAAATTCGGACTTTTTACACCAAAAATATGCCAATTACTGAAAGCGGCGGTGGGTCACATATTGCCCAAACCCCCCCTGCAGTTTTCAAAATATCCCATACATCCCAAATTCGATACCTGAGTCATATTTTGAATCCAAATTCTTGCTCTTTGCACCTATTCGCAGTTTGAAATTCCGGCTTTTTATACCAAAAATATGCCAATTACTGAAAGCGGCGGTGGGTAACATTTTGCCCAAACCCCCTGCAGTTTTCAAAATATCCCAAACATCCCAAATTCGATACCTGAGCCATATTTTGGACCCAAATTCTGGCTCTCTGTACACCAGTTGATTGACAGTTGAGAGGCGGGACCGAAGAGCCCAAACTCAACCCCCGCAATGCACAACTAGGTGAGTACAAGTAGGTTAGTACACACACAAACACGCACGACACAAGCGACACACGAGACTCTAAGGGAAAATAACCAAGCAGACAAAAGTGATGAACAGCAGAACAAGTCACAGGAATTTCAGAAAAAAAAATTCTTAAGAGTCGTAAATAACTAGAATGACTTAAAGCAAGCAATCATAAATAACTCAGAAACACTGCAGTGTCGAGCATCAGCTCCTACGCCCCCTAAATATTCGACTCTCAACTCTACAGGCACATCTAGGTGAGCACGTCAAGGTAAGTACGTAAGTACTTACTTAATAAGTAAGTAAGACAATATAGAAAAAGGGGGCAGTGTAGGCGAAGAAGATCAACGACAAGGGGGGTTAATTAAAAGTATTTCTTGGCCCCGTTACCTCATAAGTAACGTAAGGGAAGGGAAAAGGGGAGAATAATCAGGAAGACGGTAAGAGAGATTAGTGGATAGACAGAGTCAGAGAGAAAGAAAAATGAGCGAAAGACGGAAAGGAAAGAAGGGAAAAGGGCGGGGGGAAAGGAGGGGTTAGTGGATTAAAGACTAAGATCATTAGACGCAGGGATAACGAGGGGGGAGGACAGAAAAGGGAAATGAGATATGAAGATGAAGAAGTTAATGAACCTATGAAAACAAAATGGAAGATAATAATTATGGACCGTGAAAAGACTTAGAAATAAAGGAAGTGAGAGACAGATTAAAGAGCTTAAGAGAGCGCTGGGATAATGGTGGCACAAGAGGAGAGTAACTATAGGGAGGACAGGCAGTTAGAGAGAGAGAGAGAGAGAGAGAGAGAGAGAGAGAGAGAGAGAGAGAGAGAGAGAGTTGGACTGGATGTGGGAAGAGAGACGTGTATTGAACGTGGAGTAGTCATGATGGTAGAAGGTAGTGAGACAACAACAATTACGAGACAACAGGAAGTTTACCAGTTGATGTACCTCTGGTCTCGTTATATATCGCGTTATTATCTCTTATTTCGCTATTTGCAGAAAGAAATAGTTTACGTTCACCTGAAATATAAGACCGTATATCTCTGCTAGTGCGACTGTGATCCTTCTATTAAAGCTGTTCACTAGTGGAATGAAGTCTGCGTGGTTCTCTGATCAGTAATTTCACTTTTCTAAGAAATTGGTGGAGGTCCTGGCACTCTAATGGCCGGCATGGTGATGAATGCGGGCGACGCTCCCCACTAAAACCGAAATGTAAGCTTCCCGATATCCTATTTACTACACCACTCTCCCTTATCTCCGCCATGATGCTTTCAGCATCAAGGAATCATGCAGGCTGGTCGTAGATAACCAGTCAACGCAGACAATGTAAAATCAAGACTGTGGCGGCTTCTCCTCCTTGTAGAAGTCTCGTAGTGACTTGACTCAGAGATGAGCTTTTTGACACTCGTTCCTCGTCTCACCAATGGTCCAGGACGGACCGAAACGTCGTCGTCTCTTCATCTTCTAGTGTGTGGTCTGGTATACACAAAGCTACAGCGCTCGCATCCTGGAGATCCGGTTCCTTCCTGCGAAACTTCGACATTTAAGAGACGGTTTGTACCCTGGAAACACAAACCGAAACTGTCTCTATTTTCCGCTTGTTACAACTTGTAATAAAGTTGTTACATCTTGGCTTAACGTGTTTATGACGTATTAGAACGTTGTTACAACTTGCTATATTGGTTGTTATAACTGGTTAGGAGGTGTTAAAACTTGTTCGAACGTTGTACCAACGTCGCAGTTACGGTGTGTGTTTGGGGGGTAGTCCCTTAGTCCGGGGCGTCTCGGCAGGATGAAGGGATAGAGCCTGAGCGACCGTGTTAGACCAGGAATTACTCCATGACACATACTCATCCTCCAAGGGACAACTGCAGCAGTATAGGCACGTGGCCTGCTTCTCTAAAGGTATCCCTGCGCTTACAATTATTATTTTAAGTTGTACATTGAAAGGGGAAACACACACACACACACACACACACACACACACACACACACACACACACACACACACACACACACAACGAGAAAGGGACAAGAGGATAAAGAAGCAGTAAAGGGCCCCCTCAATGCAATTGATAAAGGGTGAATGTTGCATGGCACTGTCTTGACGTATTCTCTATCATCTGACATGGACGCTGACACGAGGATGACAGACGTGCGTTGGACTGGATAATATTAAATCACAGGTTCAGTGTAGTGACCATCGAACACCTCATCCTGCCGCTTCACCCTGCCGCTTCACTCGAGCACTTCCCCATACCACTTACACTCTGGCATAAGGAGTAGTGTAAGTCTGAACGACTCGAGTAGATGGAAATTTAATAAACCGTCTTGAAAACTACTTAACAAAATGAGTCTTTCAAGGCATTATTAATCCTTATTTCTCCTGCAAGCAAGCCATAGAGGCTAATATCCTTCGGGATAGCATATTTTTTTTATCTTTATTTAAAAAAATACAATATAAATTACATATACATAAGTGTTACAAAGCAATTATACATTACAATTCTACATATTGGATCATTTTCGGTCACTAAATAAACCTATAAACCCATTAATAAAACCATTACAGACTCTCACACTGGCACGTTTTCTCTGCAATAGAAGCAGCTCAGATTATTATTGTTATCAGAGAGAGGTATATGACTATGATCCTTTATACGTATACTTAAAGCTGCACCCGGCGTGGCCCACCCCTCTCTCTCTCTCTCTCACTCTCTCTCTCTCTCTCTCTCTCTCTCTCTCTCTCTCTCTCTCTCTCTCTCTCTCTCTCACTCTCTCACTCTCCCTTCTACTCTCTCTCTTCTACCCCCTCTCCCTATATCTTCTCTTTTCTCACTCTGTCTTCACCACTTTTCTTCCCTTTTCTCCTCTTCCGTCTCATCTCCCCCATTTTCTCTCTTCCTGCGCCCCTCTCCCAACACAATATAAGCAAGTATGTCTTTATAACTAATGGAATATTCAAAATATAATAGAAAACCATTTGCTTTTGAATCTGTGGGAAGTTGATGGGTCGGTCGTCGGATGCAGGGGGCGGTGAGAGGAGGGAGAGCTGTACTGAAGTTATGTGTTTTATGCTCCAACAGAACGTTGATATTATTTTTTCTATCGGTGAATGATGTTATATTCACTGTGTAACAGGTTTTTATATAAGAAAAAATCATGTATTTGAACTATTTTTTACAATATTTACAGAGGGTAGCCAGTACCCAGGGACAAAAATCGTGGTGCTGGTCAATGTAACACTAGTGAAACGATGTGACCCCTTGAAAGTCCCCTACCATAGACCATTTCTCCTGTAAAGTTGGGTGAGGCTGGCTCCAAGTGTGTGGCCTCCAACTTTGGACACATAGGCATTCTCTCTTACAGTATAGATTCATGGAATTAATTCTATTAACAGGGTAAGTAGCAAAGTCAACGGTTACTTCAATAATCGTTACATTCTTAATGAATTGTTAATAACTCAAAAATGGATCTAATAAATTTAAAGTAATATAACTTCTATTTTTCAAAACAACAAAATATATGTGTTGCGAAAATGAAAATTTCAGATAGCAATAAACAAAATTACCTAACGAGAGTGCAGCGTAAAAGTAATAATAATAATGACAATAACCGAAGAAATCACATTAACGTGATGAATCAATGAGAAAATCAGTAGGAGCCATTCGAAGGATTCGAACCTATGCTCTGGGGTACTCTCAAGCACACGCTACGGACCTCTACACTACGACTTGGTAAAAAGCATTTCAACCTGAGATTCTGAATTCTCTAGGGTTCCTGAGGCTTCCACTGAACCCTAGAGGATTTAGTTGAATCCAAGGTTGCAATACTTTTGACCATGTCGTGTTGTAGCGGTCTACAGTGTTTTCCTGTGAGTAGCCAATGCATAAGTTCAAATCACCCTCGTGGCTACTACTGATTTTCTCAGTAATGTCAATGGTTAGTAATGATAAATCGTAACTTACTCACAAATAACTCCATCAATGAGCACTTGGAATTATCGTCCATGGAATTACTTAAAACTGTCAGACAATATACAACACAAAGTCACATATCTAGTGAACTAAACGTAATCCTAACTACCCTGTACCTTACACCCAGACACTTCAACACACGACAAGATGCGGCTGGTCCGGGTGCATGTTACAAGGTCCACAAAATGCGTCTCTCCACACTGATCTGCTCCTCGGCTCTCGCCCTCATTCATAACACATCAAACAAGAGAGGTGCAACACTTGACTAAACAGGAACTTCCTTTACACGAACAGAGCAACCTACACGCTCGTTTCATTGAAAATACGCAAAGCGATGGATATTCTTTTGGTCATCGGTTGACAAGCAATCTATGTAGTACAGATACCAACTAAAATATCTTGTAAATAAATAGCTGATAACACACTATCGTACCCAATAAATTGCAAGCATTCGCGCACTACACGTTGTTGATTTATGGAACAAATTACCGGGTAACATTATGGACGTGGGATCGCTGGATTGTTTCAAGCGAAGATTAGACATTTACGAATGAGTTTAGGGGATATAAATAGGTGCTGCCTTGTATGAACCAATATGTATTCTGCAATGTTGTTAATTCTTATGTAATATATTATGCTGAAAAATTGTCATTCATGGTTTGGACAACCAAAATAACCGGCAAGTGATAAGTCAAAAATAATAAAATAGTTTTAGAACTAAAATTATAATAATTTTCATACCAGAAATGCGAGGGGAAACATAAGAGAATATTCCCCATATCTTGAAATACATGCAGTAAATGTCGTGTTATCCTAAGCCAAGGCAGACTTATATCATATGTGAATTAATTTCCTCGGAGCACTATAACGAGTTTAATTACAAAATAAACACAATTCATTAAAAAATATTATACACATTTGTTCTAATTTATACATGACATGAATCTTTTATGACTGATTTTTATAATACCAAAAATAAATAAATACCCGTCACTTTATGTCGTGAAATAAGGAAAATTAATATCAGAAGCGGACACCAAACCCAAAAACGGATACCAAGGAGAAAAACGAACACCTGGGTTAAAACCGACCCCTAGGCACAAAAGCCGACACAAGGCTCAATAACCCTTTTATATCAAAACAAAGAAAAAACCATGATACCACTCAACAGGAAGCCGCAAAAGCAACAAGTGCCGGTATAGGCAGCTCCTGCAACAACACTGCAGGTCAAAAATATCTCACTCTCGAGAGAGCTGTTATCTTGGGCCACGCCAGCAGTGCTTAAGGCTACAACTGAGGCTGCTTCACGGGCCAGTGACGGCAGCAACTGCGTCTACATTGCAATTTCCGCCCCAAGATCCGTTACGAGACGTTGCCACCACAAGCCGTGCCTCTGCGGCTCAGCTCCAAAGCCCCACACGTTGCTAATTAGCGCTGATGCGCGCACCGTTGGTCGGGATGGTATGTTGGAGGGGGTCGGGTGACGTCTGGTCGGGTGATTGTGGTGCTATGTGGCGTGTGTGTGTGTTTGCGTGATGTGGCGTCTGGTAGGGTTCGGAGTGTGGTGCGATATTGCGTGTTTTGGGTAGGATGTGGCGTCTGGTAGAGGGGGGGGTAGCACCTGGCAGAGGAGGGTGACGTGATGTGACATAATGAGGTGTGTGGTGGGATGTGGCGTGCGTGGTCGGTGGTGGTCGTGTGTGATGCTGTGTGGGGTGAGCAGTGTTCAGCTGAACTGAGAACGTGTGTTTAAGAAGAACGTGTTTTCTCATGCCAGGGTGTTGGGGACGTGAGAAAAGGAACGCAAGTGCATTGTACGAACACCATTCGGACACTAACCTGAGGCCTTTAAATGGTATGTTATTGCAAAGGGTTCAGTGACAGAGTACTACAGTCAACTGACAGAGTACTACAGTCAATTGACAGAGTACTACAGTCAGCTGACAGAGTACTACAGTCAGCTGACAGAGTACTACAGTCAGCTGACAGAGACGCAAGCACTAAACAACGCACATTCTTCATGCGAGTAACTTATAGAGGGGTTGGCTCACGTCTGACCTCGTTAGAGCAAACATCCAACTGGAACAATAATATTTGGGTTCGATGACCTTGACGTAATCAAAACACTACAAAAAAAAAACGCATGTTCCGAGTATATGTTTTTAGAGGGGGTGAAAAGAGGGAGGAGGGGGAGGGGGAGGGAGAGGAGGAAGGTGTATGTATGTGTAAGTGTATTCACCTAGTTGTGTTTGCGGGGGTTGAGCTTTGCTCTTTCGGCCCACCTCTCAACTGTCAATCAACTGTTTACTAACTACTTTTTTCACACCACACACGTTCACACACACACACCAGGAAGCAGCCCGTAACATCTGTCTATCTCCCAGGTACCTATTTTCTGCTAGGTAACCGGACTGTATATATATATATATATATATATATATATATATATATATATATATATATATATATATATATATACGAACTCACGAATCACTATTTCAATTCTGAAATATATATTTCCGAAACAGATTTTTAAACGCGATCAAGTTAACATGTCGAACGGCAAGAACACAATAAAAAAAACATACGTAAAAAGATACGTTTTTAAACTTTCGCGACAGATATACTTTTTGATGCCTACAATTTCATGCACTTTTCCCTAGCTCTTTGTTTCCTTCCCTCTGTTGCTAAAAAAAAAATCACAATACGAATTCCTCACGGATACCTGGATAGAACTCTTGTTCTAGATTTTATGAATTATGAAGAATAAACGAGTTTATTATGAAAAAGAAAAGGAAGACATAAAATTATCAAAAGGGAAGAATGAAGGGAAAAAGTGGAAAAATAATGATATAATGAAAGAAAATGAGCGAAAGTAGAATGAAATCAAGAAAATATCTTTTGAGGATGAAAGGTACATGCATAAAATTCTAACAATCAGAATTTATTCTCATTTTCAATCATTTAACAAAATATTATAAATATATTTTGTTATTCGTAAATTGTAATCCCTTAATTAACAGTAAGTTGCGGAAGTAATTATGCCGCGCAACTATTATAAATCCACTCTTAATCACCGTCTTACAAGTGTCTTCAAGATTAGTCTTCGCAGTCCATTAAAAGTTGGTCTAATTCCTCCTTCAGTCTCGCCTCGGCTTTATTTTCTCCTTCGTGAAAGATTCTTATTTTCGGCAATTATTTCCTTCTTTTTATCAGTGTTAATTTTTGTTATTTGAAAGTTACAGTTGTCAAACTAAATATCTTTTCAATACAAGAATAGTAAAGCCAGGTTCTATGGTTTACTTATGGCTAAAGAAAACTCATGGGTTTTCTATCTGCGATGAGTCAAGGATGATTATCAGTTTACATCCGAAATTTTGGGTTTAATACACTTAAACATAAATATATAATCATCCTTGACTATAATCCTTGGTTATATATATATATATATATATATATATATATATATATATATATATATATATATATATATATATATATATATATATATATATATATATATATATATATATATATATATATATACAGGTGACTAAAATGTTACTTTACCATTATGTACTTTGTATAAATCGTCCATAGGTGTTCCCCTGACTAGTCTACACCACTGGTTGACACTGCCAATTGAGTGTTCCTTAGGTTGACAAACACAGCAGGATCCACTTCGCGCTAACAAAAACAAGACTGTGGCTCGCGCTAACAAAAACAGCATAATTCTCATCACGATGTCAATAACAGCTGACTGCACCTCGCCTTGACAAAAACCAGGAGACTAAGCCGTGTGAAGTGTTACAAGGACGCGAGGAGAAGGCTGAGGCCTTGGGCGAGAGTAGCGGCAGCAGGAACAGCAGCAGCAGCAGCAGCAGCAGCAGCACAGCTTCCATTTCTTAAGCCTTCGTGGTGTGCGTGCGAGGGATTTACAGGGCGTGGAAGACCGGGAAAGAAGATGGGAAGTTGATGTATTGGAAATGTTTGTGTGTGTGCGTGCGCGTGTGTACTCGAGTGTGTAGTCGAGTACGTACTCCAGTGTGTAAGTGTTTACGTAAAAATGTTAGAAGTTGGTAAGAGAACATTCCCATCTGTGCTAACTCCACAGAGAGTGTGAGAAGTATTTTTCATTCCCTTGCATTGGCACAGGTTTTTTTTTTAGCCAGCAATGACTTCACTTCATTCAAAGTCATCATTCTCCACCTGTTCTTTCCTCCCCCCCCCCCCCATCGTCGTATTCCTTACCTCCCTTATTCAGTTAGTTATCCTATTCTCCCCCTTCTAAATCTTCCATGTTTACCGTAGTGATACAAAGACGATTAGAAGGATTCTGTTTTCAATTACCTTTCCAATTATCGGCGCTCCTCGTTACCCTCTCATTTCTTCTCTGTTGGGTCTCTCTCTCCCCTCCTCATCTCTCGTTAATTGAATACAGTTTACCTTTGACAACGCTATCATAATTACGGTCGACGTTGGCTAAAAATCAGCTACTGTGGGGAGGAATATCCAGGGGTGGGATTTATCGAGCATTTACCCAATCGCTTGCGAAACCTGTTCATCTTTCCTCAATCATGGCAGCTTTGTTGACATTTATTAGGCAGTCTATGAGCTCCGAAGCACTGTGAGGTTGTTTATAACAATAATAATCTTGGGTTGCTTAAAGTTTCGAAGCTCGTAACCTGTTCCATAAATGTGGACAGGGCCGCCATGATTAAAGAAAGATAAGCATGTTTCGCAAGTGGTTGGGTATATACCTGATGAATCATGGCCCATGGCTTGGTTTAGTTTGAGCGCTTCTAAATGTTTGTGCATATGTGTGTTGGTTAGAGTGTATGCGCTCGCGAGTATGTGAGTGTGTGTGTATATTTGTGTGTATGTGCTTGCCTGGACGGTCTTGCGTGTGCTTGGGGGGCGATGTAAAGCTCCTGGTTGCTTTCCTGCTGCCAGTCTCCTCTCACGGTGACTTGTGACTCCTGTTCCTTATCATAAGTTACTTTTGAAACCATGTACAGGGCGAGTCTTCGTCTATACTGTACAGGGTGCGTCTTCCTCTATACTGTTCAGGGGTGAGTCTCTCTCTATACTGAACAAGGATGAGTCTCCCTCTATACTGTACAGGGGTGAGTCTCTCTCTACACTATACAGGGGTGAATCTCCCTCTATACGTCATGATTATGTCAGCCCTATTCATCCCTCATGGCACCTATTCTTTCATTCTCAACCCTATTCTTACCTTATCACCCCTACTTTTTTTTTACCTTCTCAGCCCTATTCGTACCTTTAACTTTATTCTTCACTCTTCAGCCCACTTCTTCTCTCCTCTCAGGTCTTGTCACCTCAGTTGTCGCCAGTAACAAGATAAAAGGATAGCCGACCCGACAATAGAGGATTTCCTTTGACCAGTGAGACATTTTATCGAACAATGATCGTCTCTTTAGTGTATTTCGATTCCTTTATACGCGGGAGATCGACAGCCGGTGCTGTCAGCCAGCTGGTCGACAGCCGGTGCTATCAATCTGCTGGTCGACAGCCGGTGCTATCAATCTGCTGGTCGACAGCCGGTGCTATCAATCTGCTGGTCGACAGCCGGTGCTATCAACCTGCTGGTCGACAGCCGGTGCTATCAACCTGCTGGTCGACAGCCGGTGCTATCAACCTGCTGGTCGACAGCTTAGTGCTATGAGCTTGTTATTTTTTCGAAATAAAATATTTTATTATTAATACATTTATTTTAATAAATAATACTAATAATAGTATTATCATTATTATTATTGTTGTTGTTGTTATTGATGTATGAAAAAACTCGAAATGTATTCTGAATACAGTATACAGGTTGGTGCGTATGCATTGTGTTGCTTTATGTGTATACATCTTGTTGTATGATACATCTGTATGTATGTATGCATGCATTGTACATCTTGTTGTGAATAGTGTTCAAACAACAATTATATGGAACTCGGGCGCTATACGTTTAAGTATGTGTGTGTATGTTTAAAGATATTACATGCTAGATAGTCGAGTTACGGAAATATGTTTTCCTTGGGTATACTTTCCTAACTGCTCTCAGAGGTAAGGAAGACCCCATCCATCTCCCCCAAGCTTCCTCTATCATTGCAGCATAGTGCAAGAGTCATTACAGCATAGCTTAAGAGTCATTACAGCATAGCTCAAGAGTCTACTGTTGCTCCACAGCCTACAGTTGCTCCACAGCCTACTGTTGTTCCACAGCCTACTGTTGTTTTACAGCTTACTGTTGTATGTCTTATGGCTGTCACGGGCATGGACATGTGATCACGGTGCAGAGTCAAGGTTTGGAATCACTGCTTCGGGTCAAATGGGGTCAAAGTATGGGGTCAAGGCTTGGGGGTCAAGGTATGTGTCCAAGTATAATGAAATCACAAGAACGTGGCAGTTATATGGGAATGATCCCGTATACTTGGACCATCATTGGTATAGTCAGTAGTACATGGACCTGAGAAGTTCAGGGACGTGGTTCGATTCCATAGTATGTCCGCCAATTTATCTCTTATGGGTTCAAGACATGGAGTTATGACTTGGGATTAAGGTATAGTGGGGGAGAGGGGAGGGTTTAAGATACCATTAGTAACAAGTGAGGCACCATAACAGACGAGTGACTCCCCACAACAGTCAAGTGAGTCACCACAACAGACGAGTGACTCACCACAACAGTCAAGCGAGTCACCACAACTAACGAGTAAGTAGTTCTGGCAAACAAACACTCGCAATTAACTCACCAGAGCGCGAGATGGCGACTATCAAATTCTCAATAAACCCAACGAACATATTCCGTCCTCTTGGACCCTTATGACGTCCCATTTGTGAGATAATTCTGTGCAAATATTTGGAGGCCGCGGGGAGGGTTTTGGAGTTGGGAAAGGAGTTGAAGTTAGTGGGGAGAAGGAATAGAATAGTGACGAATGGAGAGAGAGAGAGAAGGGAGTGAGGGAGAGAAGTAATAATGAAAGACATGAAAAGACTGAGAAAGAATAGACTGAAGAAGAAACAGATGATACAGACGAATGAGAAGAGGAAAGCGTTGTAATAGATGAAGGAAGAATCCAAAAACGGAAGAACAGGGTAAAATAAAAAACAGGGAACAGGACATAAAATTAGGAATAATTGGATTGGGTTGAATCCAGTTGGAAAGGGAAGTAATTAGCGCGAGGAAGGCAGAAGGAGGCGACAGAGAAAGAAAAGGAAATTGAGTGTTGAAGCCAAAACTGCAGGAGCTTAGGTCTGGGACGCTGACAGTGATGAAATGACCGAGAACTCTCAAGTAGAGAAAACGTTGATAATTGACGAAGAATGTTAAGTGGACAAAAACATTAGTAAGTGGCAAAAAACGTTAAGTGGAAAAGGACGTTTGTAAGTGAAGAAGAACGTTGGTAAGTGGAGAAAAACATTAGTAAGTGGCAAAGAACGTGATTAAGTGGGAAAAGAACGTTTGTAAGTGGGAAAAGAACGTTTATAAGTGAAGAAGAACGTTGGTAGGTGGAAATAAACGCTTAAAGTTGAGAAAAACGTTAGTAGATGTCAAGGGCCGTTGATAAACGTCAAGAAGGAAAAGAACACTTGTAAGCGGAAAGGAACGTTGATAAGTAGCAACGAAACGTTAGTAAATGAAGAGGAACTTGGTAAGAGGGAAGTAACGTTATTAAGTCCCAAGAAACGTTGGTAAATAGCAAGAAATATTGGTATATGGGGAAGAAACGTTTGTAAACATAAATGAAGAAAATTTCACGAAAATGATTTAAAGAACACAAGGAAAAGAAGAAACAAATATCTTAGAATACCATTGAAGGACACAACTGAAAGTCTGAGAGAAAAAAGAAGAATTGCCAAAATATTGAGAGGAAACAGGCAGACTGAGAGTTAAATAATGGGAACAAACGAGAGAGAGATAAAGATAAAAAATCATGGAAAAGGAATAATAGAGAAAACTAGAGCAGGAAAGAAAGGAAACACAAGGAGGAAAAACGAGGCGTTGGAAAGGCTGAGAGACATAATATGAGTTTATGAAGAAGAAAATGGTGGGAGGAAAGAGGGGATGGAAAATGAAGATAGAAAATGGGAAACACGAACACAGAGACGAGGGAAAGCCAGAGGATGTAAGATAGGTGTGTGAGGCAGTGAATGGAGAACCGCTGATGACGACGGAAGAGAGAAAGCAGAAGAAAATAAAGGGAGATAAAGGCAGAGAGAATAAAGCAAGAATAAAGATGAGGTTTAAACACGAAGGGCAGCAAGTGTGTGTCTGTGGGAACAAGCAAAAGCAAGTAATAACTAGAAAAAGGGTGAGTTATGGGTGAAAATGGTGCACAGAAAGAAAAACGCGGAATCAGTGAATGAAATGTGAAAGAAGGAACAAAATAAGAGAAGGCAGGAAGGAAGACAGGAAAGATGGAAGGGATGGTAGTAAAGAGCCGACTCGAAAAATTGACCCCATCCCTTCTCAGTAAGTCTACCTTACTTCTAGCAGTGTCACCATCACTTAGGCTCTCACAACATCACAACGAGGCTCAGTTAAACGTACTGGACAATTCTCCAAGTGTCTCACTCTAAGCGAGTCTCAAGAAATATCAAATAAACGTACTGGAATACACCGACGAGGTGAGTGTGACTGGACGCAATAGTACTGGAATACACCGACGAGGTGAAGGTGATAGGACGCAATAGTACTGGAATACACTGACTAGGTGAGGGTGATTGGACGCAACAGTACTGGAATACACCGACGAGGAGAAGCTGACTGGACGCAACAGTACTGGAATACACGGACGAGGTGAAGGTGACTGGACGCAATAGTACTGGAATACACCGACGAGGTGAAGGTGACTGGACGCAACAGTACTGGAATACACCGACCGTATGAGGGGGATTTTAAGCAATGGTACAAAGCTGTTACTTTCAAAGCAAATAACTATTTTGAAAAGAATCAAAAGATTACAAATACTTGCAATTATGTTGATAAATAAATACCGCTGGGGTGGTTATGAGAACTGCAAGACTATTCTGTACAATACGACAGGTTGTGGACAGTCTGAGTTACTGTGGTGAACGAACCTGAAGCGTTGCTAACCAGATGCCTCAAGAATTAGAGTTTATATGCTTTTACACTATGAATTATTTTCCATAAATTTGCCTGTCGTATCTCATGAAACTCTGATAAACTAATTTTGAAATAATTGCATATATATTCCTTTATCTCATAATTTGTCTTTCATAGAATTGTCTTACCTATTAAAAGATACCTTTCAAATGGCAAATATTCAATTTACTGACAAGTTTTGTATTTATACTTAAAAAAAAAATACTTCAGTTCGAAATTGTGAAGTTGACTCCACAGATAGTTTATCAGATAGTTTATCAATTACAATTTCT
>NC_091206.1:6671015-6688515 GCF_040958095.1 Procambarus clarkii | reverse complement strand
TTTTTTATTGGAGTTAAAATTAACGTAGATATATGACCGAACCTAACCAACCCTACCTAACCTAACCTAACCTATATATATAGGTAAGGTTAGGTTAGGTAGCGAAAAAAAGCTAGGTTAGGTTAGGTTAGGTAGGTTAGGTAGACGAAAAAACATTAATTCATGAAAACTTGGCTTATTAGGCAAATCGGGCCTTGAATAGTAGGCTGAGAAGTGCGTTCTGGCTATTAGGTACGACATATATATATATATATATATATATATATATATATATATATATATATATATATATATATATATATATATATATATATATATATATATATATAGTTGAAGCTTTACCTTACCTAAACACTGAAAAACACAGAGGTTGAAGGTGGATGGTCAGACTAAACAGTGAGGCAGAACCAGCAAATATTTACCTCACTTCTGACTTTATATTCTCCCACTGTCAGTCACTGTGTGTGTCTTACTATCATATGTGTGTATCTCCTTATCTATGCTTGTGGAGCCTCATCTTCAGTTTTTGTCTCCTCTGGTCGACTGATGTATGTGTGTCTGAGCTCCTTGGGATCTGTTGTAACTATATATAAAGATATCTTTAACATTTTCATCTTCTTCATGGCGTAATCCTCTTATTTTGACACAAATTTTGTTACAAACCTTTGAACTTTTACATTTGGAATTTGTGCTTTACGAGGTGTGGATTCCAGGCCGGTGTTGCATATTTCAGTATTGGTCTTACGTAGGTTGCCTTTAGAAATGAGTCCTTATTTAGGTTTTAACAAGAAATCGATCTAATGCTTATCGGCTTCCCATGTGCTTCCGATGTTGCCTGGTTTATGGATACCTCTGGTTGTTATTGGAACGATATCCAATATCAAATACTTTTTTCGCTCAAATCCTGTAGATATCTTTCTCTTATGACGTAGCTCACCTTTCTCTACCCTCTATTTAGACACGTAGGTCTCCTTTCTCCATTCCCACCTTCATTACTTTACACTGAGACAACAATCATTAGTCTGCCTACTTCTGGAGTTTGTCCAGGTCTTACTGTAACTTTCTGCATTCATTCTCTGTTTTTACCTTCCTCGTTTGCTTTGCTTCATTTTCAGACCATGAATATCACTCGGGTGTGTTGGGATACAGTACATATTTTTTTAAGTATTTAACTTAGGCCTACCCCGACCAGCCTATGTCCGTTCCGTACCCCAGATCATTTTCCCTACAAATTTAGGTAAGGCAAACCCCAAGGGTTTGGCATTCAACTTCAGACAAACATTTTTCCTTATATTATGAATTATTATATTCTTCGTAGTTACCTTTTTTTCTTCTATTGTCCCCAACAGAGAGCTGCTTTCCCTATCCCTTTACTCACACACTTTCTGACTTCCCCGATGGTGAGTTTCCGTGAGTGTGTGGGCAGGATTTCATTACCCTGGGTAAGGTGTTTGGCTTGCCCTCCAAGCCTGTCTCATCACCATGTAAACATTTCCCCTTCAGTTCCCTCGCTTCTGCTCGATTATTGAAGCGGAGACAATGCTCAGAACAGAGCTCAGGCGAGGGAGCAGAGCTCAGGCCGTGGGGGCAGGGGTCAGACAAGAGGACAAAGGGCAGCAATGGAAAACAGGCTCAGGAAAGGGGAAACAGAGGCATAGACAGGAGCTCTGATAGGGAAATAGGGATCAGGCAAGGGAACGGGACTATGGCAGGGGAACAGGGCTTAGGCATGGGGGAACAAGACAGTCACACTTTTCTCCTAATATAAATGTGTTTAATCAATATTTAATTGACCAGACCACATACTAGCTGTGTGGTTAAGGGACGGCGATGTTTCGGTCCGCCCTGGACCATTCTCAAGTCGATTGTGACTTGAGAATGGACTTGAGAATGGTCCAGGACGGACCGAAATGTCGTCGTCCCTTAACCTTCTAGTGTGTGGCCTGGTCAACATACTTTAGCCACGTTATTGTGACTCATCGCCTGCAATATTTAATTATTAAACTCAGAAAGTATTGGCGTCTTGTTGCTGCTGCATTGGTGAAGTGTTCATCATGCTCCACAACGTGTCTAAATATCTACGTGTATTATCACTGCAAAATGTCTGCATCTCATCGTTGAACTCCTCACGAAATTTCTCCCCCGAACTATACATTATAAATCTCCATCAATTGATAAATTGACAAGAAAACTTACACTTTTATCAATCTGTTTCCGGCCACCATGTCGCACCTGACACTTCCTTCCTTCCTGCGAGATAATAATGACTTAGTTTTCCACAGCGCAGACACAATGTTCCAGTAAATGTTTTCATACCCGATGATTATTCATATTGCGGAGTTGGCAAAATTTTTATTCGCACTCTTTAAAGCAGTGTTCAACACAGTGTGAGAAAAAGCCATGATGCTGAAAATTGAACGCTGTCATCACGGTAGCTTTGAATTGAAGGGAAGCAGCAGGCGTGAATATTAAATTAATGAGTAAACAAACTATATTTTAAAAGAGAATTAGCTTTCTATGATTTTTACGGGTTTGATTCCCCGGCGGGACAGAAATGGCTGGGCAGGTTTTCATTTGCCCAATGCATCTGTCCACCTAACAGTAAATAGGTACCCCCGGGAGGTAGTCAACTGTTGTGGGGTTGCATCTTGGGGAAGGTCATTAGATTGACATTGTGGGTGACCTCAATATAATTCTAAAGTATATATATATATATATATATATATATATATATATATATATATATATATATATATATATATATATATATATAGGCTTCCTGTCCCCGACAAAACGAATTATTATTATACAAAATGCGTATCATATACTTGAAATACGGAACTACATTATATTTTATTGTAATTATATATGAAGATAAACATCCACCTCTACAAATTTCTGCTAAAGAAAGCAGTAGCATAAGTGGAGCCAAAAGATGCCGCGCATAGTGATCACATAATGTTCCTCCTCCTCCTCCCACCCCAGTGACCCGTATCTCCAAGGTTAACAGACTGCTCCTGTTATACCATCGTAAATCACTTCGAGTGCTCCACACACAAGATGTAAGAAACTTGGTCAGAAGCTTGGCGCTCCCGTCATTGGCTTCCCCTCCACAGGCTTCACCAAGCCGTGGGGGCACCACCGTGCTGAGAGTTCAAGGCTTCACCTTGCTGAGGCTTCACCATGCTGAGGATTCAAGGATTCGTCATGTTGAACCTTCAACGTGCTGTTGCTTCACTGTGCTGAGGCTCCACCATGCCAGAACTGGCGTAGGAGTAGTGAGAGAGAGAGAGAGAGAGAGAGAGAGAGAGAGAGAGAGAGAGAGAGAGAGAGAGAGAGAGAGAGAGAGAGAGAGAGAGAGAGAGAGAGAGGGGTACCAAGGTCTGAGGGGAAAAATAGAGGGAGTAAGGGATTTAGAGACACGAAAAGCGTGAGAAGGAACAGTGAAAATGGAGGAAGTTAATGGGCAGTATTTTGCATGTGTGTGTGTGAAAGCATGCATAAATTACACACCCTCAGCCCGTGTACGAAAGAGCTTCCAAAATCTAGCCGTGACCACAACCATGAGAGAAGAAGACACATCTTCCTGTCATGACATGACAGAATCAAGTATTCGTCACTAGCGACCACAGCAAATAAAGTTACTCGTCCTCGCCAACGCCTCTCAAACAATTGTGGGAGAGTTTGTGTGTGTGTGCTTCAGCCTACAGTTTAAACCTATTGTCCTGTGTGACAGGGAATACCAGCATTATCCTGATGCTAATAAGACCTAATTGAATTGCTCAGATTATTCAAAAATACAAATATTTTTTGTCAATAAAGATAATCTTTGTTAATAACAGATCTCACCGTTTTCCAACCAACACCCTGAAGACGTTCTTTCTGACCTCGCTCCAGGCAGCCTACTCTCGCACAAGACAGCACATATATGACTTATTGCTTATACTCACTATTTTGCTTATAAATAAGTAAATATGTGACATATTCCGAGCCACATTTTTTTTCAAGGCACTAACTTTTTCTCTCAGTTTTATTTACTGATAGAGATTTTATACAAAATTTGACAATATCCTGAGTTAATTTACAATTTATTTAAATTTTTTAGTTTTGTTTTATTATTTTTATAAAACTGTAATATCAATATAGGTATAGGTTCAGTACTAATTGTAATATCTTAACATACTAAGAAGGTTAGGTTAGGTTGTGGTTTTCTATTCAGCTTTTCAAGGTAAACTCAAATATTCACAATAAATCAGTATGTAACATATGCACTTATTCATAAGCAAGATATTTACTATAAGCAAGTGCGAGAACGGGTTGCTCCAGTTTAGCCGCGTTTGAAGTGTCCATCAATGATATCAGTTAATTTAGAGTAAATATGAATGATAACTTCAAGCAAAACTTCTTTTGATACGAACACTCCATAATTGTGACTTGCTGAAGGGAGCTAATTCTAGGTCAGGAAGAGAATGTATCTCATATTTTAAGCTCAAGTAAATATTTTGTCACATGCAAGGCAGAGCTAATAGCGACGAATGAGAAGCAATGCTTCGTAAAAATGCTTAACAGTCTTTGGCTGATGTTGCATTGCCTAATTATTATTCATACGTCGACTTAATTACAGTAGAAAAGAAATTTTAATATTTTGGGGATACTGCTGATGTCTCTCTCTCTCTCTCTCTCTCTCTCTCTCTCTCTCTCTCTCTCTCTCTCTCTCTCTCTCTCTCTCTCTCTCTCTCTCTCTCTCTCTCTCTCTCTCTCTCTCTCTCTTAGAGGTAATAAGGGTCCAGGTCCACTACACCGCTCCCTGACACAAGCAGGCCGGTGCGTCATTAGTATTCCTCAGGTAAACGGAGAAAGTTTCCTTGCTTCTCCACCCGGGCAGACGAGACGACGCGGCTCTGCCACAGGTTCAAACTAACTCATAAATAATTTAACATCACATACGAGGAAAATTGAAATTTCGAAAGGCATACGATATATATATATATAATTTCCGTGCCTCCTCTTTGGTGGCACAGGATATTCATAACCTATTCTATTCATAACTTTACGGGCATGAATAGCCTGTAAGGTTACAAGTTGATTGATTGATAAAGCTTAAGTCACCCAAAAGGAGGCACGGACATGAATATCCCGTAAGGTTTTTGTGTTGCCCAAGTATTAGGCGAGGGGTGAAACACTTCACTTATTGGCCAATAGACCCAGTGGAAACATAAGAGAGTAGTAAGCTGCAATGTCTGACTTTCCTGTTCTTGTGCCCTGCTTGAGTTACTTTCTAGTCTCCTTTAGGTACTTGCATATTTTGCTTCTCTGATTTTCTTCAGTTTCCCTCTATCCTCCTCTGACATGTCTTGGCTAATGAGTACTTCATGGTCAGTCCTTGCTCTTCAAATTTCCACTTCTCAGCCGGTACATATTTCTCTGAAGTAATATTTTTGAAGATGATTTTCAATGATCGATTTCCTCCCATTTAGAACATACCAAGCCTACAATAATGTTAAAGTTCCCAAGATTGCCTCACTAGCATGTACTGTGGTGAGAATTTTCTCTAATCTCTTTCTGATCCCTCTCTCTTCTCCTTTGCCACGTATCTCCCTCTGGCTGTAATAGATGTCATTTAACCACTGATTTCTGCCTCTCCAATTCCTGCCTTGTACACTGAAAGACCTACTGGCATTTTCATCCATTACTGTTGAATTAATTATTTGCTTTTCCATGATCCTTTAGCTACTTCGGCAAATGTTTTCTCTGGTTTTGTTCAGCAATTCCTCTCTTTTGTGTCTTTTTATGTTTCATTAATTTCTTTATTTCCTTGAAATATTTTCAATTTTTATTTTATTGCCTACTCGAGCTTCACCACTCCTGCCGAGGTTTGCTTTTAGGTTCTCAGTTCTCCAGTAGCTCTGTCTTCTCTTCCTTTCTCCCTATCAAGAATTTCCTATATTTCTCCTCATGTTGAAGCTTCCTCTGCTGTAGCTCTCCCATCAGCTTCTTTGTTTTCTGTCCTCCACATCTTATTACAGTAACTACAGTTTCCTACACAATGTTTATGGATAGATATTTGTTAGCTGTTCCTCTTTTATTTGGGCCTCTAACAACATATTCCATTTAGCATGGTTGTGTATTTTGGAAAATCCTTTTCATTATGTTCATTGTGTGTGTGTGTGTGAATGTGTGTGTAAGTAACAGCACTGAGAGATGAGTATAAGGAACAGCACTGACAGGCGGGTGTGAGGAAACAGCGCCCAGAGATGAGTGATGACATGGGGGATTAAAGCTGTGGTGGCAGAGGAAGGCTTTGGTTATGGTGGTTAATGCTAACCCAAGAGGTCCAGCTGGGGTGTCTAGGCCACATCTGTCGTAGAGGACGCTTAGATGGATGTTGACCAGACCACACACTAAAAGTTGAAGGGACGACGACGTTTCGGTCCATCCTGGACCATTCTCAAGTCGATTGAGAATGGATCGACTTGAGAATGGTCCAGGACGGACCGAAACGTCGTCGTCCCTTCAACTTCTAGTGTGTGGTCTGGTCAACATACTTCAGCCACGTTATTGTGACTCATCGCCTGCACGTCTAGATGGATGTTCGAATCTGTGCTAGGAGACATGTAGCTGGATGTCTAAGCTACATCTGGTTTAAGACAAGGACAGATGGATTTCTCAAGAACAGATGATGGCAGAGAGCCAACTGAAAGCGTCTTTCATTCATAGTCGAGAGAAAGGCAATATCGCTTCACCCACAGCTGGTCGTTAATGTGGGCCGTATTAAAAAATATATGATTTAGGAGTAGTGGTAGAAGGTACTCATATAATAGTTATTTACTATTATATCTGAAGCATTTATATCTTCCCCTCTTGATATCTCAGATGGGCGGACGTGTGACGTCCAGCTCATGATTTGAGTGGCATTAATTTGTTTATTGATTACTAATGTATATAGAAGTATGCTGCTGTACTTGTATTGGATCAGACTACCGATGTACATCATTTATGCCAGGTGGTTGGTGATTTTATGTGTACATGTTGAGGGGGGGTACTTGAGGGCGTTAAGTGATTGTCATTGTGCTTTCATATGATATTGATTCCTCACCCCACATATTATTAATGTGTGACACCACCATCCTGTTACTTGGGTTAGTGTACCATTGCGCCAGAATCGAGCCTGGTGTCGGCTAGTCCCGAGGGTGTGAAGTTTAATGTGTGTTGATGATTTCGAGAGCAGTGATTAATAAACTCTTTGTTGTGATTAGAGTATCAGTTGTAGAGAACTTTAGTTTCATATTGTTTTACGGTGACCTGTTTTATATGTCCCAGTAAACTGGTGTCTTTTTTTGCTAGCCTTTTTACTCAATCCTAGACACATATTGAGGATTTGGCCAGGCTATGGTTTTTCCAGTGATGCTGTGGAGCATGAGGTATATGACATACGTAAACTGGGTAAAATGGGGTTTAGTTACGTCATGAGGTCATGATATAAGTAAACTGGGTAAAATGAGTTTTACTTACGTCATGAGGTCATGACATAAGTAAAACCAAAAGCATTCCACTGTATAACTAGCAGCAGGGCTACATCCGCACGGCCGCTCATTTCTGATCATCTGGCATATATTTGGGAGAATTGCCTTCCCTGATATACAGAGAAAAGGTAATAAGGTTACTCCGAACACTTTGATCTTTTCTTATGAGGACAAACTCAAGTTAAATGTACACAGTGCGTCCCAACACTTCCCTCATGCACACAGTCTGGTCTGGTAGCTGAGTGGACAGCGCGCGGGACTCGTAATCCTGTGGCCCGGGTTCGATTCCCGGCGCCGGCAGAGACAAATGGGCAGTTTCTTTCACCCAGATGTCCCTGTTACCTAGCTGTAAATAGATACCTGGGTGTTAGACAGCTGTTACGGACTGTTTCCTGGGGGAGGGGTGTGAGTGAAAAAAAATAGTAGTTAGTAACAGTTGATTGATTGACAGTTGAGAGATGGGGCGAAAGAGCAGAGTTCAACCCCCGCAAGCACAACTAGGTGAATACAGTGCGTTCCCGCCACTCCCTCCATGCACAGAATGCGTCTCACACACTCTCCTCACCTCCACCTCTTCCTCATATTTTCCTACTTACTCATACCTCCGTCGGGTCCGCCTCTCCCAGACAACAAAGGACACACCTCCTCCAAGGATGCCTCAGACGGCTAGTGCAGCCTGGCAGCTTCATCACATACATAAATTTCAACTTCGCAGCTTCATCGCATACAGCAGTCACCTCCCCTCATCATCACACACACAAGTTTCTGCCCAATAGCTTCATCACATTATGCAGGCGATGAGTCACAATAACTTGGCTGAAGTATGTTGACCAGACCACACAGTAGAAGGTGAAGGGACGACGACGTTTCGGTCCGTTGTGGACCATTCTCAAGTCGATTCTTCACATTAATAAGTCTCCCCTCACAACTTCCTCCCACATGGAAGTCCCCCCTCTCACAACTTTCTCCCACATGGAAGTTTCCCCTCTCACAACTTCCTCCCACATGGAAGTTCCCCCTCACAACTTCCTCCCACATGGAAGTCTCCCCCCCTCATAACTTCCTCCCACATGGAAGTCTCCCCTCATAACTTCCTCCCACATGGAAGTCTCCCCCCTCACAACTTCCTCCCACATGGAAGTCTCCCCCCTCACAACTTCCTCCCACATGGAAGTCTCCCCTCATAACTTCCTCCCACATGGAAGTCTCCCCCTCACAACTTCCTCCCACATGGAAGTCTCCCCCCTCATAACTTCCTCCCACATGGAAGTCTCCCCTCATAACTTCCTCCCACATGGAAGTCTCCCCCCTCACAACTTCCTCCCACATGAAAGTCTTCCCTCTCACAACTTCCTCCCACATGAAAGTCTCCCCCCCTCACAACTTCCTCCCACATGGAAGTCTCCCCTCATAACTTCCTCCCACATGGAAGTCTCCCCCCTCACAACTTCCTCCCACATGGAAGTCTCCCCCCTCATAACTTCCTCCCACATGGAAGTCTCCCCTCATAACTTCCTCCCACATGAAAGTCTCCCCTCATAACTTCCTCCCACATGGAAGTCTCCCCCTCACAACTTCCTCCCACATGGAAGTCTCCCCCCTCACAACTTCCTCCCACATGGAAGTCTCCCCTCATAACTTCCTCCCACATGGAAGTCTCCCCCCTCACAACTTCCTCCCACATGGAAGTCTCCCCCCTCATAACTTCCTCCCACATGGAAGTCTCCCCTCATAACTTCCTCCCACATGGAAGTCTCCCCCCTCACAACTTCCTCCCACAAGAAAGTCTTCCCTCTCACAACTTCCTCCCACATGAAAGTCTCCCCCCTCACAACTTCCTCCCACATGGAAGTCTCCCCTCATAACTTCCTCCCACATGAAAGTCTCCCCTCATAACTTCCTCCCACATGGAAGTCTCCCCCCCTCATAACTTCCTCCCACATGGAAGTCTCCCCTCATAACTTCCTCTCACATGAAAGTCTCCCCTCATAACTTCCTCCCACATGGAAGTCTCCCCCCTCACAACTTCCTCCCACATGGAAGTCTTCCCCCCTCATAACTTCCTCCCACATGGAAGTCTCCCCTCATAACTTCCTCCCACATGGAAGTCTCCCCCCTCACAACTTCCTCCCACATGAAAGTCTTCCCTCTCACAACTTCCTCCCACATGGAAGTCCCCGCTCTCACAACTTCCTCCCACATGAAAGTCTCCCCCCCACTCACAACTTCCTCCCACATGGAAGTTTCCCCTCTCAGAACTTCCTCCCACATAGAAGTCCCCCCACACAACTTCCTCCCACATGAAAGTCTCCCCCTCACAACTTCCTCCCACATGGAAGTCTCCCCTCTCACAACTTCCTCCCACATGGAAGTCCCCCCTCACAACTTCCTCCCACATGGAAGTCCCTCCCTCACAACTTCCTCCCACATCGACTTATTCCTCCTATCGTTCTTCACTCCCAGATGAATCCTATCTTGACGGTAATATATTCAGTTCATTATGCGCCTCTTTTATTCTGGCAGGGTTTTTCCTCTTCGGAATATTAATACGAGAGATCCCCGGAAGTATGACGGAAGCGAAAATTGTGTATATCTGGTCAGTAGTCTGGGAGGATCGTCTCTCAAAGGCACCTTTGTTTATGGGGCCGCTTGTGTGTGTGTGGTCACTCACTGCTCTGGCTTACCTTGAGGTTACCTTGAGGTGCTTTCCTTAGCGTCCCCGCGGCCCGGTCGTCAACCAGGCCTCCTGGTTGCTGGACTGATCAACCAGGCTGTTGGACGCGGCTGCTCGCAGCCTGACGTATGAGTCACAGCCTGGTTGATCAGGTATTCTTTGAAGGTGCTTATCCAGTTCTCTCTTGAACACTGTGAGGGGATTGCCAGTTATGCCCCTTATGTGATGGCTTACTTGCTCCCCTTTTCTGGTGGGAGTCAGTCTCCTTTAATTTTAATTCTAATCCAGTATTTAGAAAATAGTCACACGTGGATCTTTTATTATTTCTGGAGTTTAATATCATTTGAAATTAACTCAACTCTACAAATAAAACAAATTAATTACATGTGGGAATATTACTTTTTTAAATATTCTCTGGGGTTTTGTTCCAGGGTCTATTACTTAAGCTTACTTAAGTATTTACTTACTATTACTTAAGATTACTTAAGCTATGAATCTTCGAGTTTGTTGTCATACAAGTTTTATCAGCCAATAAAAACAACACTTTTCACCGAATGAATAATTTGTGCCCAACATGAACTCATTAATGAATATATTCAAATGTAGATTTCTTGTTTCGAGAGAACCAACAGAACCTAAACACCTCACCTAACTATAATTATAATGTATAATACTAATTTATATGAGGACAAACTTATTTTTAACACACGGTACGCTAAAATTGATGAATTCGTCTTCGGGGGCGACTGCAGCTTTAACGAACCTGGCCTCAGGAAGAGTTGCTTGGGTGATTGATTGATGAAGATTAAGCCACCTAAAAGGTGGCATGGGCATGAATAGCCCGTAAAGTTGCTTGGGGGACGGCCGTCGCTATAATGAGACTGGCCTGAGGACAGGTGGGTGTAAACACACCTAAATTAAAGTAACCAAAACTTTTACGCAGCCTACACAGCACCGCTCCTGTGCCAGGTAGGTCCACTACGGGCTCACCATAGCCCGTGCTACTTGGAACTTGTTCCAAGTAGCTGAATCTATAACAACAACAACAAACATTTACGTCATTCTAATTTAAGTGACGCTGGACTTGGGATCAAGCCACCGCAGGAGAGTTATGTTAAAGCCGCCATAAGCATCCCGTTCACGCGATTTCACTAGCGTAAAGTGGTCATTAATCCACCAAACGCGTTCGAAACACGGCAACCCAACTAAACTATCAAGACTCTAGACCGCAAGTTATTCTAACGCTATGGTCTGCTTGATACCAGGTTGGTGGGGTTCTGGGAGTTCTTCTACTCCCCAAGCCCGGCCCGAGGCCAGGCTTGACTTGTGAGTTGCTCGACATGTTGCTACAAGAGCTTACTTATCAACAAGCAAGTATACTTTATTCCTGAACGTAGTCGAGGACAAAAGTAAAGTCTCAGTGTATATACAACGAGAAGCTGGGTATACATCTCGGTCTATGTATCCGTGTATCCTATGTATACACCTTTGAAGACTGCCACTGCTTAAGCACCTGGCTTAAGGAGAGGTTACTTATTAAGCGAGTGTTATATTAATTTCTAGTGAAAATACGTAAACCTAAAGTCTGTAAAGAGAAATGTCTGTCTGTCCGAGGCTGGAGCCCAGAAGTCTGGGGCTAGCCTCATTCAGTTATTACCAATAACTGTTGTTACGTTTATGCCTAAGATGATCGGATCAAGGTTGCCATGATTAAAATGAGTACCACTTGTCATGGTGCAAATTAGGTCCCCTGTGACGGAATCTTGCAATATCTTATTAGCTTGAATGAAAATTATTATTCCTTCTTTTTGTTTATCTTACTAAAATGTAAAACAACAAACACTGATTTAAAGAGAGAGCAAAATTTAAATAACTCTACCATACTTTGCTTGCAATTGCCTGTAATATGTATTCGGAACATATACGGATAAATATACCATATATTTATATATGGTATATTATTGTATATGGAATAAATTCCATATACGAATAAAAACGGAAACGCTTTGTATATTACAAAAAAATCTTCTAGCTGACAAAATAACATGCTATATACGCTCTTAAATTTTTTATTAAGGGGGGGGGGGGCTGAAAATATAAATTCTCGAAAACTTAAGGAGCAACTCTCCACTTAATGAAGACCTTCCACTTAATGGCTACTCGAGCTGGCGTGAAGACCAATTACTTAAGTTTTTAAACCATTTAAAATTCTCCCTCTCACCCCAGGGTGCCTTGCTCAAACACCAGCCCATACTGGCACCCACTAGAGAGCCGCCAGCTACAGCCAACCATGGGTGTGAGAGAAGGGCGCGAACGAAGAGAGGGAGAAGAGGAAGGGAAGGAAAGAGATTTAGTGATGGGAGGAAAAATGGGGACAATATTGAGGAGAATTAAGAAAGAGAAGCAAGGAAATGTGTGAAAATAATTGGAAAGGAAAGATTATGCACTGTATATGTGTGTGTGTGTGTATTCACCTAGTTTTATTTACGGTGAAAAAGCTGCTGCTTTTAGGTTCCGCTCCTCGACCAATCGACTGGTTTATTGGTTTCAAAGAGCGCGCGCGCGCGCGTGTGTGTGTGTGTCTGTGTGTGTGTGTGTGTGTGTGTGTGTGTGTGTGTGTGTGTGTGTGTGTGTGTGTGTGTGTGTGTGTGTGTGTACTCATCTAATTGTACTTGCAGGGGTTGAGCTCTGGGTCTTTGGTGTGTGAGTGTGTACTCACCTAGTTGTACTCACCTAGTTGTGTTTGCGGGGGTTGAGCTCTGGCTCTTTGGTCCCGCCTCTCAACCGTCAATCAACAGGTGTACAGATTCCTGAGCCTATCGGGCTCTGTCGTATCTACACTTGAAACTGTGTATGGAGTCAGCCTCCACCACATCACTTCCTAATGCATTCCATTTGTCAACCACTCTGACACTAAAAAAGTTCTTTCTAATATCTCTGTGGCTCATTTGGGCACTCAGTTTCCACCTGTGTCCCCTAGTACGTGTGCCCCTTGTGTTAAATAGACTGTCTTTATCTACCCTATCAATCCCCTTCAGAATCTTGAATGTGGTGATCATGTCCCCCCTAACTCTTCTGTCTTCCAGCGAAGTGAGGTTTAATTCCCGTAGTCTCTCCTCGTAGCTCATACCTCTCAGCTCGGGTACTAGTCTGGTGGCAAACCTTTGAACCTTTTCCAGTTTAGTCTTATCCTTGACTAGATATGGACTCCATGCTGGGGCTGCATACTCCAGGATTGGCCTGACATATGTGGTATACAAAGTTCTGAATGATTCTTTACACAAGTTTCTGAATGCCTTCGTATGTTGGCCAGCCTGGCATATGCCGCTGATGTTATCCGCTTGATATGTGCTGCAGGAGACAGGTCTGGCGTGATATCAACCCCCAAGTCTTTTTCCTTCTCTGACTCCTGAAGAATTTCCTCTCCCAGATGATACCTTGTATCTGGCCTCCTGCTCCCTACACCTATCTTCATTACATTACATTTGGTTGGGTTAAACTCTAACAACCATTTGTTCGACCATTCCTTCAGCTTGTCTAGGTCTTCTTGAAGCCTCAAACAGTCCTCTTCTGTTTTAATCCTTCTCATAATTTTAGCATCGTCCGCAAACATTGAGAGAAATGAATCGATACCCTCCGGGAGATCATTTACATATATCAGAAACAAGATAGGACCGAGTACAGAGCCCTGTGGGACTCCACTGGTGACTTCACGCCAATCGGAGGTCTCACCCCTCACCGTAACTCTCTGCTTCCTATTGCTTAGATACTCCCTTATCCACTGGAGCACCTTACCAGCTACACCTGCCTGTCTCTCCAGCTTATGTACCAGCCTCTTATGCGGTACTGTGTCAAAGGCTTTCCGACAATCCAAGAAAATGCAGTCCGCCCAGCCCTCTCTTTCTTGCTTAATCTGTGTCACCTGATCGTAGAATTCTATCAAGCCTGTAAGGCAAGATTTACCCTCCCTGAATCCATGTTGGCGATTTGTCACGAAGTCCCTTCTCTCCAGATGTGTTACCAGTTTTTTTCTCACGATCTTCTCCATCACCTTGCATGGTATACAAGTCAAGGACACTGGCCTGTAGTTCAGTGCCTCTTGTCTGTCGCCCTTTTTGTATATTGGGACCACATTCGCCGTCTTCCATATTTCTGGTAGGTCTCCCGTCTCTAGTGACTTACTATACACTATGGAGAGTGGCAGGCAAAGTGCCTCTGCACACTCTTTCAGTACCCATGTGTGTGTGAGTGTGTGTGTGTGTGTGTGTGTGTGTGTGTGTGTGTGTGTGTGTGTGTGTGTGTGTGTGTGTGTGTGTGTGTGTGTGTACTCATCTAATTGTACTTGCAGGGGTTGAGCTTTGGGTCTTTGGTGTGTGAGTGTGTGTGTGTGTGTGTGTGTGTGTGTGTGTGTGTGTGTGTGTGTGTGTGTGTGTGTGTGTGTGTGTGTACTCATCTAATTGTACTTGCAGGGGTTGAGCTCTGGGTCTTTGGTGTGTGTGTGTGTGTGTGTGTGTGTGTGTGTGTGTGTGTGTGGAAAAAAATAAGTCTGTTGATTGACAGTTGAGAGGCGGGCCGAAAGAGCCAGAGCTCAACCCCCGCAAGCACAACTAGGTGAATACAGCTAGGTGAATACACTACCCTATCTAAGGAATTGATAGGGTAGATAAAGACATTATTTAACACAAGGGGCACACGCACTAGGAAACACAGGTAGAAACTGAGTGCCTAGATGAGTCATAGAGACGAGAGAAAGAAAAAAATTTAGTGTCAGACAAATGGAATGCATTAGGCAGTGATGTGGTGGAGGCTGACTCCATACACAGTTTCAAGTGTAGAGATGATAGAGCCCAATAGGCTCAGGAACCTGTACACCTGTTGATTGACAGTTGAGAGGTGGGACCAAAGAGCTAGAGCTTAACATATGCATGTATATGTATATATATATATATATATATAAGGCATGTGTGCGCGTGTATGTATAATACACGTTGTTATGGAGTCAGATATCATAAGAGAGTATTACTGAGTAGTGCCATACACATTAACCTTTGATGTATCGAAATATTTACATAGAGTGCATGATATATCACTATCAGTCTTGTTCAAACAGACTTTCAGTATAACATTTTTGTAAAATGCTGTTCTTACTTGTATGCTTGTATTTGGACGCAGATCTGAAGTCTATAACACATAATCAGGAATGAGAGGCTGTAGGGTGTCTGTGAACTAAGTGCATCAGAGGTAAGGTCTGACATTTGTTCAAATTGGGATAAAAGTCAAGAAGGTGAACTACATAACGCCTTTAGGAGTCAGAGACAACTGTGTTATGGTGATCCAGAGCACAGTAGAGTTGAGGGATGAGAAGTACGACTATGAAACAAGTCGGGAATAATTCGAAGCTACAGGAGAGAAAACTGTAGAATTCACAAGCCTGTTGACCAGACCACACACTAGAAGATGAAGGGATAACGACGTTTCGGTCCGTCCTGGACCATTCTCAAGTCGATTGTGATTGTCGATTGTCTCACAATCGACTTGAGAATGGTCCAGGATGGACCGAAACGTCGTCGTCCCTTCACCTTCTAGTGTGTGGTCTGGTCAACATACTTTAGCCACGTTATTGTGACTCATCGCCTTCACAAGCCTGTCTATAGGAGGTCCAATGGGAAAGTAAACAGGGGACGATGAAGACAGATGACATGATGAAAACTGCAACCCAGAAATGTGTAGAAGCCTTGGAACAATTCCTCCTCCTGAGGGAGATAAATGACGGAGACAAGTGAAAACTTTGCTAGGGAGCAATGGAAAGAAACAAAAAAAAAAAAAAAGGGAAGGAAACAGCCCGTAGCAGCTGTTTAACTCCCAGGTACCTATTTACTGCTAGGTAACAGGGGCATAGGGTGAAAGAAACTCTGCCCATCGTTTCTCGCCGGCACCCGGGATCGAACCCGGGACCACAGGATAACGTGTCAGCGTGCTGTCCGCTCGGCCGGCCGGCTGTGTGTGTGTGTGTGTGTGTGTGTGTGTGTGTGTGTGTGTGTGTGTGTGTGTGTGTGTGTGTGTGTGTGTGTGTGTGTGTGTGCGTGTGTGTGTGTACGTGTACGAATACGAGTATGTATCACTGATTGTGCTTCCTTGATGCTTAATTGGCTATTTCGTTGGAAAAATAAATCAGACTAGCTTTGACTAATAACAAATTTTTGATATAGTATTCTTTCGGGTGTTGCTGGGACTCCTGATCTCGTACCGTATGTGTTATCGTAACACAAATTTTTGGCCTCACAACGTATTATTTAATAGTTATTATTTAATAATTTATTATTTAATAATAATTCTAAGAGTTTATTTATTATTTGAGTTATTTGAGAATAATAATTCCGAGATTATTTAAACTGCAGCATCACAACACACAGAGTACTAAGACTAAGCTGCAGCATCACAACACACAGAGTACTGAGTCTAAGCTGCAGCATCACAACACACAGAGTACTAAGACTAAGCTGCAGCATCACAACACACAGAGTACAGAGACTAAGCTGCAGCATCACAACACACAGAGTACTGAGACTAAGCTGCAGCATCACAACACACAGAGTACTGAGTCTAAGCTGCAGCATCACAACACACAGAGTACTAAGACTAAGCTGCAGCATCACAACACACAGAGTACAGAGACTAAGCTGCAGCATCACAACACACAGAGTACAGAGACTAAGCTGCAGCATCACAACACACAGAGTACTAAGACTAAGCTGCAGCATCACAACACACAGAGTACAGAGTCTAAGCTGCAGCATCACAACACACAGAGTACTGAGACTAAGCTGCAGCATCACAACACACAGAGTACTGAGACTAAGCTGCAGCATCACAACACACAGAGTACAGAGACTAAGCTGCAGCATCACAACACACAGAGTACAGAGACTAAGCTGCAGCATCACAACACACAGAGTACAGAGACTAAGCTGCAGCATCACAACACACAGAGTACTGAGACTAAGCTGCAGCATCACAACACACAGAGTACTAAGACTAAGCTGCAGCATCACAACACACAGAGTACAGAGTCTAAGCTGCAGCATTACAACACACAGAGTACTGAGTCTAAGCTGCAGCATCACAACACACAGAGTACAGAGACTAAGCTGCAGCATCACAACACACAGAGTACTGAGTCTAAGCTGCAGCATCACAACACACAGAGTACTGAGTCTAAGCTGCAGCATCACAACACACAGAGTACTGAGTCTAAGCTGCAGCATCACAACACACAGAGTACTGAGTCTAAGCTGCAGCATCA
>NC_091206.1:6651015-6666015 GCF_040958095.1 Procambarus clarkii | reverse complement strand
TCTTTACACGAAATTCTACAATGTCATTAACAAGGCGATCCGCAACCATTGAAGAAAAAGCTTCTTAGTTATTACAAGCAGGTCATAATTAAATGGGAAACCTTCCCGTAACTTATTCTTATCTTGGTTACGTATTTGACACACAATATTAACTCATTGGCATTAACTGAAACCAAAACCTACACCTCACTCTCAGAACTACAATGTTCAGATTACGTTTCGTTTCCTGGGGGAATGTTCAGTTTTTCAAGATCGGAAACTTTGCTTTCCAATCACCAAAAGTCTCTTGATAAATCCTCTGGGAATCTGACTTCTTCGACATCGATCATCTTTCAGCTCACCTCCTGCCAATCTTAATTACATCTTGGAACTTTTGATAATGTGACGCAGACAATGAATGCTTTGGTGGGTGTTGCTACATGGCTGTTTTGGTGGGTGCTGCTCCGTGACTGTTTTGGTGGGTGCTGCTCCATGACTGTTTTGGTGGGTGCTGCTACATGGCTGTTTTGGTGGGTGCTGCTCCATGACTGTTTTGGTGGGTGCTGCTACATGGCTGTTTTGGTGGGTGCTGCTCCATGACTGTTTTGGTGGGTGCTGCTCCATGACTGTTTTGGTGGGTGCTGCTCCATGACTGTTTTGGTGGGTGCTGCTACATGGCTGTTTTGGTGGGTGCTGCTACATGGCTGTTTTGGTGGGTGCTGCTACATGACTGTTTTGGTGGGTGCTGCTACATGACTGTTTTGGTGGGTGCTGCTCCATAGACTGTTTTGGTGGGTGCTGCTACATAGACTGTTTTGGTGGGTGCTGCTCCATGGCTGTTTTGGTGGGTGCTGCTACATGGCTGTTTTGGTGGGTGCTGCTACATGGCTGTTTTGGTGGGTGCTGCTCCATAGACTGTTTTGGTGGGTGCTGCTCCATAGACTGTTTTGGTGGGTGCTGCTACATGGCTGTTTTGGAGGGTGCTGCTCCATGACTGTTTTGGTGGGTGCTGCTCCATAGACTGTTTTGGTGGGTGCTGCTCCATGGCTGTTTTGGTGGGTGCTGCTACATGGCTGTTTTGGTGGGTGCTGCTACATGGCTGTTTTGGTGGGTGCTGCTCCATAGACTGTTTTGGTGGGTGCTGCTCCATAGACTGTTTTGGTGGGTGCTGCTACATGGCTGTTTTGGAGGGTGCTGCTCCATAGACTGTTTTGGTGGGTGCTGCTCCATAGACTGTTTTGGTGGGTGCTGCTCCATGGCTGTTTTGGTGGGTGCTGCTACATGGCTGTTTTGGTGGGTGCTGCTACATGGCTGTTTTGGTGGGTGCTGCTACATGACTGTTTTGGTGGGTGCTGCTACATGACTGTTTTGGTGGGTGCTGCTCCATAGACTGTTTTGGTGGGTGCTGCTCCATGACTGTTTTGGTGGGTGCTGCTACATGGCTGTTTTGATGGGTGCTGCTCCATGGCTGTTTTGGTGGGTGCTGCTCCATGGCTGTTTTGGTGGGTGCTGCTACATGGCTGTTTTGGTGGGTGCTGCTACATGGCTGTTTTGGTGGGTGCTGCTCCATGACTGTTTTGATGGGTGCTGCTCCATGACTGTTTTGATGGGTGCTGTTCCATGACTGTTTTGGTGGGTGCTGCTCCATGACTGTTTTGATGGGTGCTGCTCCATGACTGTTTTGGTGGGTGCTGCTACATGGCTGTTTTGGAGGGTGCTGCTCCATGACTGTTTTAGTGGGTGCTGCTCCATGACTGTTTTGGTGGGTGCTGCTACATGGCTGTTTTGGAGGGTGCTGCTCCATGACTGTTTTAGTGGGTGCTGCTGCATGACTGTTTTGGTGGGTGCTGCTACATCTCTGTTTTGGTGGGTGCTGCTACATCTCTGTTTTGGTGGGTGCTGCTACATCTCTGTTTTGGTGGGTGCTGCTACATCTCTGTTTTGGTGGGTGCTTCTCCATGACTGTTTTGGAGGGTGCTGCTCCATGACTGTTTTGGTGGGTGCTGCTCCATTACTGTTTTGGAGGGTGCTGCTCCCTGACTGTCTGGTTCGGTTCATGTTGTGTTCAGGCAACAGGTTCTTCGATATTTTCTCTATAGTCATGCATTTTCACATGATACATTACTAATTATTTGTCTGTATCTCATCATTCGTCCTCACCACCTCTCTCTCTCTCTCTCTCTTTCTCTCTCACTCTCTCTCTTTCCTCAGAGATCACCTTCAATAATCCAATATTATTTTCGCATATGGTTTACAGTTAAAATTATTTTATATAAAACTTCCGACCCAACAATGCAATTAACATTCCCGGCAGCCATGTTAGTTGCAAGAAACATCTCAAAATTATTCACATTATCATCAGAATCCTTAACCCCCTTCCCTATCACTCTCAGCCTTTTGCATGATTTAATAAACATTTGCAATAACATAGTAGCCAATGTTTATTTACTAATGTTTGATAATTCCATGTCTAGGACTCGAACTCTTGGTGGTGGGTTGTGTGATGTCACTATACTCTCCTCTCACCTGGTAAGGCTTTGTTGTATCTGCCTTTAAAGATATGGGTATTTATGATATTTATTTGTATTATTATTATTATTATTATTATTATTATTATTATTATTATATGATCATGATATTTACGAAATTATTTTTTGTTTAATTTGTTATCATTGTTCATGATACGTCCAACATTCCTCTTGTTCGTGATACGTCCACCCTTCCCCTTGTTCAAGATACGTTCATGATACATGAACAAGCTGGTGTTCCGCTTGTTCATGATGCGTCCAGCGTTCTACTTCCTAACAACTCACTTACTATCAGCCTACTAACTTACGTCCCACAGATTTACTTGTGTTTCTTGTACCTATATGTGCGTTCTTTATATGTTGGTACCTGTGTGTGTTCTCCATGTGTGGCCACATATATATATATTAAGCTGGTCATTCTCGTGCACATTCTCAGTTCTTCATTACCTTCTATATTGTTATGCGGTCTCCTACGGTTTTCCCATTTCCCAGCGAAATTAGATTCAGTCTCTCGGGTCTGTCTTTATACCTTGGTTCTAGCACTGTGGAGAATTCCTGTCGCCTGTCTTAAATACTGATGCCAAGTCTGTCGTTTTCCTGGTGCCCGGCGACTCCTCCGTCTCTAGTGAGGCACTGAAGACCTGGGGCCAGATTCATGAAAGCAGTTACGCAAGCACTTAAGAACGTGTACATCTTTCCTCAATCTTTGACGGCTTTGGTTACATTTATTAAACAGTTTACAAGCATGAAAACTTCCCATTCAACTGTTGTTATTGTTATAAACAGCCTCCTGGTGCTTCGGAGCTCATTAACTGTTTAATAATTGTAAACAAAGCCGCCAAAGATTGAGAAAAGATGTACAGGTTCGTAAGTGCTTGCGTAAGTGCTTTCGTGAATTTGGCCCCTGGCCAGAAATCATTTAGTGTGTATGTGTCTTCTTACGAAACATGTGCGTCTGTTTTCGATCATGGAGGCTTAGTCTGTATTTACTAAACACTTTACGCGCTTTGAAACCTCGCAACTCGAGCATATTGTTGTTATTGACTCGTATCGCTTCGCAACTTCTAAACCGTTAAGTGAAAATTAAGTGTAAACGGAAGTCATATAAGAATATGAAGAACTGAGGTAGTAGGAGAAAAAGGAGGAGAAGTAAGGGGAAGGAGAGAAAAATAATATAAAAAAAAATGGTGAGCACGAATCACACACGCCTACACAACACGAGCGAGCGTTCGTGTCTCGTAAACCAGAACCCCAAATCTCTCTCTCTCTCTCTCTCTCTCTCTCTCTCTCTCTCTCTCTCTCTCTCTGCGCCTGAGGGATGCTTCAAGCGAGACGGGCCGGCAATTTTAGGAATTTCAATTTTCCACCTGTCTGAAATTCGGCACCCGTAATAAATGCATTAAAAATAGTTCGTATTATTATTTATTTTTCCATCCAGCTCTCCAAATCCTTCAAAGAATAAATAGAAAATTTTCATAACTATCATTATCCCTTTTCCCATTTTCCATGGTGTGGCGATGAATAATTCCAGGAAAGAAAGTAGTATAGACCAAAATACTCAAAAGATATTCAAAAGGATGCTCAAAAAAATATTCCAAAAGATATTCAAATGGATGCTCAAAAAGACTCACATAAAATCCCTCAGTCTCTCACACTACACAACATGACGCAGCCTCAGCACCTTCACACAGCTGCACACTCTCCACAGCAGCAGGTGTGCCCTTGGTGTTGTCAATCATTCACTGGCTCCTAACAAGCTGATTCCACCTAACATTATTCTCCAGTAATTCTTGGGAGTTGTCCCTACTCAATCCCCGCCGATTCACTCGCCATGTTGACACACATCTTGACACTCCTGTTCTATACCCTGCCACTTGGACTGGTTGCCTGGCAGAGCCTCGCTATACTTGCAGGCTCGGCGTTCGATCCCCGAAGGCCCAAGTGCTTATGCACAGTTTCTTAACTCCGTCCTCATATCTTAATTCCTTCTTATACACCTCCCAGTACTATATAGGTTTATTGGGCCTAATGCATTCTCCTTATAATCTTATAATTAACCTAACTACTACCAAATTCACTCGAATACGAACTATTTACCACTCAAGTCATCGTACTTTTACTTCATCTGCCCCGGCAACTCAATATGTTGCCCTTAGTCATAATATGCATAAAGTGCATCGCGCAGTGTTCGTGATTGCTGCTCTCACCGTGAGGGGCAGAAGGAAGGTGAAATAAAGAGGAAAAGGTGAAAATGAAAACAGGAGAAGGGGGTAAGATGAGGAGGACGGGAGAGTAGAAGATGAAAGGCGATAGGAGCAAGATAAGAAGAAGAAGTAGAGGAGAATAAATGGATAGATATGGAGGAAAATGAGTAACGGAAAGTGACAGGACAAAAGAAGTGAAGAGGCTCAGGCGGAGAAGAAGTGTTAGATAAGAAGGGGAGACGGAGGAGAGGTAAGAGAATGAGGAGAAGGGGAAGAGGTAAGAGGAAGAGAAGAAGAGGGAGGTGATGCATGCTGATCCATATGAAAGCAAAATTTGAGAGTGCCGAGAGAGGAAGTAATATTAATACGCTGATTCAAGTCCCTCGGACACACACTGTCGGACGTGCGGTAATATCCAAGTTGATTTCCTCGTATCAAGGAAAGGGAGAGAAGCAGCCGCAGCCCCCTAACACACATGCACACACTCACACTCACACACGCACACACCCACACCCACACACGCACACTCAAACACACAGTTTCACACAGTTTCAAGTGTAGATATGATAGAGCCCAATAGGCTCAGGAATCTGTACACCTGTTGTTTGACGGTTGACCAAAGAGCCAGAGCTCAACCCCCGCAAACACAACTAGGTGAGTAACTAGGTGAGTACACACCTTCACTTCTCCGCCTGACCCCTCTTTATTTATCCTCCCACTTTCCCGTTACTCATTCTCCTCTGTATCTATCCATTTATCCATGGGCTCTATCAAATATATAGTAGAGCCCAGTAGGCTCAGGAATCTGTACACTAGTTGATTAACAGTTGAGAAGCGGGACCAAAAAGCCAAACCTCATCCTCCGCAAGCACAACTAGGTGAGTACGCACACACACAAAATCAATAGAGTACACAATTTGCACTGTAAATAGGAAAGTAATAGTGAGTTATCGCGTTATCGTAATTAAGTTATTGTCAGAGTAACTTGCGTTATCGAGTATCGTAGCTCCGTGGCAACTGTTTATTTCATATTTGTTTACATATTTGTGATAATGATTTGCAATCAGCAACATTTATTATTTTGTAATGTTGGCTCATCTTATTTTTGATAAGAGCAATATAACACTGTTGTTTATATATTTGTTATTATCTTTATAACTTATATATAAATTTCGTCCAAGTGGCTGCGCACCATTCCTTTCCCCCGTCCCATCCCAAATCCTTATCCTGACTCCTTCCCAGTGCTATATAGTCGTAATGGCTTGGTGCTTTCACCTCAAAATTACCCTACCTTACCGAGATAATGGACTAAGTTCACCAGAATCCAGTTTACACTCTTCTTGACATCCCAAAATTCCTACGCAGGCAAATACTCAAAGTGTGTACCAGAGGTAAACCGCACTTCTGTTGAGCCTCGAAGATATGAACAGGTTTATGGTGTAGTAACGGGTATAGTTCCCTTCGGTGTTCTATTTTCGAATTTTGATAGATGAAACAGTCTCGGAATACAATACCGGCTTCCACACTTCTGTCTATACCGACGAAAATAACATTGGACTCTGCCTTAATACTAGTAGTGAGTGGACTGACTGGTACAAATGAATTAACTGTGATGGCACACGTTCTTGTTCACATGCTTCAGTTAGAATCAAGTTGATAAAAGGCATGGGAGAGAGAGAGAGAGAGAGAGAGAGAGAGAGAGAGAGAGAGAGAGAGAGAGAGAGAGAGAGAGAGAGAGAGAGAGAGAGGCAGGTCCTCATCAGCAGGGGATACTCTAATGGCAATGTGGAATAGGTAATTAAATGTGGAGTTGCCGTATTACCAATAATGAAGAGGTCAACATAAAGAACCTGACCCCACCTATAAAATTCTACTACAAGAAGGTGTTTTCAGTGCCTCAAAAGATGGAGGAGTCTTAAAATGCATAATTACTAATACATCCACGGCTTCTATTACTATTTATTTAATGATTAATATTAAATACAAGCCGCAGTATAAATAAAAATAGCATATATTTAAAACATTGTCTTTTATCAGAGTAATTAATTATCTCTTAATTATGGATTCAGTGAACTGTTCACTACTAATTAATGAAATAAAAAAATCATTTTTATTTATGCTAATTTCAATATATTTTAAACACGTTAGATTTTTATGATTAAATAAAAAACCGACGTAAATATATTGTGTAATGATACGTTAACATGTTGAGCAGCTGTCAGAAGTCTTTATCAATTTATCAATGGAGGAGGCCTGGTCGACGACCGGGCCGCGGGGACACTAAGCCCCGGAAGCACCTCAAGGTATGGTATGTTCTCGTCCAAACGCTGACTTACTGAGAAATAATTATCCACAGATTAACTTTCAGATTTTGTTTACAACTAACACGATATCGGTTTGTATATACAAAAAATAGATTTGTTACCCCTTCGATGCTGATTATTTATGGAAGTGTTCGCCGTGTACTGCTCGATACGCAGGGAATCATTTATGGAATTGTATCAACTCATCAACAAAACAAAAAGCCGTCGGTTTCACAATGTGTATGTGTAAAATATTGATTTCTCCACTTGGTGAAAGTCAACTTTTTGCACATAATCCGACTCTGTTCGAAGCTTTGACTCGAATTGTACTCCATCCACTTACAGTCTGTATTGTAAATTCAACCTAAATCAACGTAACTTAACTCCTTACCAAACCTTATCTATTCCGGACTCACCCTCGACGCTGGGTGGACATCTGGCTTCTCCTCCGCCTCCAGGTCGCCGGAATACGTGTCGAGATTTTGCCCAATGGGTCTCGATATTGCCGTAAGGCATATCTCTTCAAAAACACGGATTGGTCGCTTGGCGCACATGTCATCCGTGGCATCACAGGGTAAATTTATACGCTTTTTACGTTTTCTGGCTAGATCTGTGCCGGGGTTCGGCAGATCTTAGTGAGCGTTTTCTGTGCCGGTATTCGGCAGATCTTAGTGGGCGTCTAGCATGCCCTCGGGACATTGTGAGCGTTTGACTTTCGTTTCGCAGGTCATTGAAAGACGTCGCTGACCGTTCCTAGAATACAACTCACAAAAGTCGCCTAACTCTCTAATACCTATTTATTACAATGTGATCAGATGCACATCTGATCACATCCACACACACAGCACCGTTCCTGTGCCAGGTAAGTTCACTACGGGCTCACCATAGCTGCTAAGAACTTGTTCCGAGTAGCTGAATCTATAACAACAACAACAGATGCATCAGATATAAGGAAACGTCCGCAGACATCTCATCCTGTCCGAGAACGAACTCGGGTCCACTCAGTAATGGGCCGGCTGTGTCAACCACTAGATGTTTGACCAGTGCTCGTCTCCCCAAGAGACTACCAAGGGTCACCAAACATCTGCCCGACCGGATGTTTACCCGCCACAAGGCAAAACTACTTTCCGCTTACAACAATACATGGAGGCAGAGCTTTGTTTTTCCTCCGGCATACTAGCACCGGTGCTCATACGGCCCTTGTGCGTTCGTGGCCTCGAAATCAACAACAACAATAGCTTTACTGTGGCCTAATTATGCATAAAACTACTATATATAATATTTATTTTTATTTTAGAAAAATAAATGTTTTTATCACGTGTGAAAAAATCATTTCTGTCAGCCGGTTGTCAGATGAATTTGTCATATACTGATTTATTAACTTTGGCGAGATTCAGTATTTACACTATTGCCTCGGAGTGGATAAATAATTGAATTTGTTTGAAACTCGGCATTTGTCAACATTTGGTTCTCACTTACCGTACAGGACGCATCAGAGCCAGTGTGGTAGTCGCCTCTAAATGGACAACACTCCCCGTTCATACGGGCTCACCATAGCCCGTGCTACTGGATCTTATTGTTCTGAGTAGCTGAGTCTAAAACAACAACTCCCCGTTCCAGATTGTTATCAAGTCGCTTCTTCCGATTAAATAATCCTCATCCTCCAGCATTTCACTTAACAACAACTTCCCTGTTCTGATTTCTATTTCTGACAGACTTGTCAAAAACATATTAAATTAATCGATTAATTGATCTCGCTGTTTCATCCCGTCTCTATTAACAATGGCTGAACGCTCGGTATTCCAAACACCCCACACGCCAGTTTAGGACTAAAAAATCATTTTGCACCGGACTCAAAAGTTGATTACAGTCGATCTTTTCCTGAACGTTGCTTCGCTCTCTTCCTGGATTCGAGTCTCTAAACGCAATCCGTCCTCCGGCCCGTCCTAATCAACAATGACCAAATGCTCATCAATCTAGCCTCCAATAGCCCGTCCTTATAAACAAAGGCCAAAGTCCATTCTGTGTACCCGCCAAACCCCCTGTTTATGAATGAAAAACAGTCAACCCGCCCTCGACTCAAGTCTATTACATCCAGCGGTCGACCCCACAAACGCATTCATAAGATCTTACATGTTGTTCATTCAAAACTGGAATTTTCTCAAATATAAATTAATATTATAATATATTAACAAATTGTGCATATATAGGCATAGGTTAGGTTAGGTGTTTAGGTTCTGTTGGCGGTTATTTGTATTTGTAGTACGTGGGTGAAGCATTTACAGCGTTGTGGTTCGAACAGAATTCGTCAGTTAAGCACTTGTTCCGGAAGTGTTCGAACGAAATAAGTTGTGAGTCGTGTGTAAACCGTTTTCAATCATAAACAGGAGGTTCGGCGGGTGCATGGAATCACGTTTTGGGTCTTTGTTTGGAGGATGAGCTGAAAACGGTTTGCACACAATTCACAACTGATGACGTTCGAACACTTCTCGAAGACGATCACTTTTCGAATCGCAACTCTATAAATGCTTCACCCACGTAATTAAAATACAAATAATCGCCAACAGCGTAAACACCTAACCTAACCTAACTCATATATGAGAAAAAAAAACTATTTTTAATACACAGTAGGTTAAAATTGATGAATGTATCTTGGGGGAACGCTGCAGCACTAACGAGCCTGACCCAAGGCCATTGGCCAAAAGCTTATTATCCAACCACCAAAGCCATTGTTAACGGAAGGTAAACACCTTACACACGACTCGCAATTGCTGACGTTTAAACTTCATTAATATTTATTTATATGTGAAAAAATATATATTATGAATGCGTCATTGGGTTCGGCTTCAGCTTGAGCGAGCTCATCCTTAAGATGAGTCGGTCTGTTATACTTTAAGTTAGCTTGGTCGTGGCAAGGGGCTTAACACCTCCACAAGAGTTTACCGTAGACCAGCCACCGAGAATACTTTACTCCTAAACAAAGTTCAGTGCTAAAGTAAACCTCTGAAGTGTACAGCACGCTTAGTAATGGGTACCCTTCTTGGTGTATATATATACATGTGTTATTTGATTTGATTTGTTTTGTATTTTGTATCGTATAATTTTAGTCTTTAAATGTGTATTAAAATGTTATTTATTTAACATTAATTATTAATAAAACATTGATAAATATTTTAGCTCAGTATTATAAGTAATTTATTTAATGCTTTGAATTAATGATGGAGTCTTCGCAAAGTCTGATGACGATACATCTGATGACGATACATCTGATGATGATAGATCTTCAGAAGGATGATGTAAGATGTAATATTTTACATCCTTTTGAAGACGTTTTATTAAATACGAAAATACTTAAGGAAATCCGTGTCTTAATCCATCTTGCGTGGTCTGACATTGTCACATTGTTCAGCATGTGTTAATTTCTCCGTGAAATTGTGGGTTGAATTGGCTTCAACAACCTTCTAATCTAGTTCACTCTATTTTCCTATTACTCTTTAATGCTAATGAAGTATTTTCGCGCTCTCATCTGTAAGTGAAATGAGAGCGCATACATAACATTACATACATATGTATTTGAAATTTTGTACTTGAAAAAGCAGATGCGAAAGAATTTTCACAGCTAAACTCTGTTAATTTTATCCATGTTTTGATTTTTAGTGTTTTTTTATATTTTTTTTAAGAAATCGAGAATTAAAATATTAGTATTAGTAAAAGTAGACCTCAGAAAAAACACTAAAATAGGATACATAAGATTACATACATATGTATTTGAAATTTTGTACTTGAAAAAGCAGATGCGAAAGAATTTTCACAGCTAAACTCTGTTAATTTTATCCATATTTTGGTTTTTAATGTTTTTTAATTTTTTTAAGAAATAGAGAAATAAAATATTGGTATTAGTAAAAATAGACCTCAGAGAAGAACACTAAAATAGGACGAAAAAAGGAGATAAGGAAAGAAAACGATAACATAAGGCAATCTACAATCATAAAAGGAAACTGCAAAATTGTAATGAATCACTGGGCATATCTATTTGAGGGCGACGTGACTCTGAGTTAAGGCCAGACGCCCTGCTCAAGCCTCCACAGAGCACAATCCGTATTTTCCTGAATAAATCACGAACCTTCGTAAACTTTCCTTTCACCGCTATCAAGCTTACTCACGCACGGGTTATTTTGGGAGAACAAGATAAGCTTTCAAAGTTTTCCACGAAAAGTGTGGAGGCAGCATGACAAAAGGGACTTCCGTGAGGTATAATGTTAAGATAAAAGCAATTATTCTACAAATACTCAAAATCCAATTAATAATTTGGACAAAAGACGCTAGCTGTTGCTTTTTATATATCTTGAGGAGTTATTAAAAAGAAAAACACTAATTCCTCAAGTTCGGAAATAAAGCTAATATATGGGGTATACTCATTATTGAATTAAATCAACTCACCTATAATAAAGATCCATGAAGAAAACAGGAAGATGAAACACAAGTGATCTCAAGCTATTTATATTTTCAAATTATGTAAGTGTGTATCTCCTACTATATCTAGTCTTTCTCTCCCTCTTCCTTTCTCTCCCTCTCCTCTTTCTGTCCCTCTCTATCTCCCTCTCTCCCCTTTCTTCCTTCTTCTCTCTCGTCTTTCTCTCCCTCTCTCTCTTTCAGAATATGTAATAATAAAATACCTGAAAACTACTCAGAACTATACAAAAACGACAATTTCAGATGCATTTTGTGCTGCTACGGGCAAACTATGACAAGCAGAAAATTTATGCTAATTTTCTCATGATTAGGCGTAATGTTTTACCGTACCATAAGAAAAAAATATTGTTTTGAGTTTTTTTCAAAATATTTAACTAGTTGCATGTGTGAAAAGTCATCCCTGTTCCCTCGTGAATGTTGTCTACCGAGATTCGACCATGATGGCCACATACCCGACAGGAATCAAGGTGCAAAGTTTGATAAAGCTAGCCACTTACACTTCTGAGTTTCAATCTCGAAAAGATAGCCCCCCCTCTTCAATGTTTTACATTGTGTACAATGCTGTACACAATGTTTTACAGAACATTGTTTAGAGCACCTTGAGTTTTTAATACATTTATACATATGTTGGGTCTTTCCTTCCCCTTCATTCAAGCATTACGAAATTGTATTAAGTTTCTACATTATTATTGTTATTATTATTTATTCTCACACACAAAGAATTCATTCTAACGTGATCTATTAATGAGAAAATCAATTGGAGTAGTATCTGATGTATGGGGTCAGTTATCAGATATTTATCAGACATGTGGGACCCAGTTATCGGAGCGTTATCAAATATGCGGGACCCAGTTATCGAAACGCTATCCAGGGCAGGAAATGTCACCAAAACTATCTTCGGAACAAATTAACGAGCAGGACTAACGCAAGATTCACCGAGCCTGGCGTTGCCTCCACAGCTGCGCCTGGCGAACGACTCAAACAATACCTCCGAAACTAATTAGGCGATTCGCTCATCAATGAAGAACTTGGAGTCTGGTTGAATAAGCTGAGTTGACGCTTATACTCAGGCGATGTTTGAGTTGTTCTTGGCCCTTCATCCTCATGTTACGCGTATATTGAAGTGTTCATTGTGTGTGTGTCTCTTTCCTGTTCCTTTTCTCGTGTTCGCTGCGTCTCAATTTGTGGTCTACATACCTTTTTTTTGTGAGTTGTTGGTACCTTTTTGTGAGTTGTTGGTACCTTTTTGTGAGTTGTTGGTACCTTTTTGTGAGTTGTTGGTACCTTTTTGTGAGTTGTTGGTACCTTTTTGTGAGTTGTTGGTACCTTTTTGTGAGTTGTTGGTACCTTTTTGTGAGTTGTTGGTACCTTTTTGTGAGTTGTTGGTACCTTTTTGTGAGTTGTTGGTACCTTTTTGTGAGTTGTTGGTTCCTTTTTGTGAGTTGTTGGTACCTTTTTGTGAGTTGTTGGTTCCTTTTTGTGAGTTGTTGGTACCTTTTTGTGAGTTGTTGGTACCTTTTTGTGAGTTGTTGGTACCTTTTTGTGAGTTGTTGGTACCTTTTTGTGAGTTGTTGGTACCTTTTTGTGAGTTGTTGGTACCTTTTTGTGAGTTGTTGGTACCTTTTTGTGAGTTGTTGGTACCTTTTTGTGAGTTGTTGGTACCTTTTTGTGAGTTGTTGGTACCTTTTTGTGAGTTGTTGGTACCTTTTTGTGAGTTGTTGGTACCTTTTTGTGAGTTGTTGGTACCTTTTTGTGAGTTGTTGGTACCTTTTTGTGAGTTGTTGGTACCTTTTTGTGAGTTGTTGGTACCTTTTTGTGAGTTGTTGGTACCTTTTTGTGTGTGTGTGTCTTTGTGTGTCTTTGTCTGTGTATGCTGTGTTGCTTTGTGTTTTCTATGTCGCTGTGGATTTTTATTTTAGGGTTTTCTTTTTCATGTTTTGGGTTATTTTGGTTCTCTTTCTCTGTTTCTGTTTTACTATTTCGTTTTCCATAATTCTCCAGCATGCTTCGATTTCTCTTGTTACACTTTTTTCTTGTTTCCTTTATCTTCTCTTCTCTCGACCTTCGCTGTGTTCTTCTTTTCGCTCGAATTCTTTGCTCGTGTATTGTTCAATCTTTGCTTCTTTGCTTGTTTATAAATTTTCTGTTACCTGTTTCCTCCTGTTCTTTGATTTTCTTCTGTATACTGCTAGTCTCACTCCAGTGAGGGGGAACAACGTGCTCGGGGAGCTGGGGGGCGATACGTATGGCATGTGAAGTCGCTCTTCTGGTTAAAGGATAGAAGACAGACTAAGAAGATTTCCAACTCTAAGTAACCTATGGTCCTACTGCACCACAGAGCTCCATCTCCTCCGGTTTAGTTCTTTCCCCTTAGGTTATCAAACCGAGAATGGAAATGTAGCCAAAAGATTTAGACGTAGAGAAACTTCTCTTGGTGTGGTTAAATGGATAATGATTACCTGTTATCTGATTTGCAGTGATATCAGGGATGTCTGTAACATGTCCCTGTTGCTGCTGCTCTGCTTGCAACTTGTCTCTATAAACTCTGCTGTTGAACTTCCAATTTCACATAATTGCAGTTTAATTCGTGGCATTTCCCGGGGACGGTAATGACTAAACAGCTTCTTCACTCCTCACAATTTTCCTTCGTGACGAATTTTCTGAAAATCACAACTGTAAACACTAATCAGAATTGAGCTCCGAAGTCCACTTATAACGCTTGACTCGCGGCCTCGTGGAGACTCAGCTGGAGGCACTGCAACTGCCAGCCTTCAGGCCCGTGGCCATTGTGGCTAAAATCGCCTGCACTCTGAAGCCTCTAATGATTAACGCGGAGGTGCCAAAACTTGGACAGAATTTAAAGTGATATTACACAAACTTTAGGTTCTCGTCTGACGAGTAGCGGGAAGTTACGTGGTGGAGGCCGAGCGGTAGTCGTCACGTGGTGGAGGCCGAGCGGTAGTCGTCACGTGGTGGAGGCCGAGCGGTAGTCGTCACGTGGTGGGGTCGTCACGTGGTGGACGCCAGGCGACGCAAGTACTAACACAAAATGTTTATTAGTACTCAAAATACATCTAAAAGGTGACTAATGTATGATATATAATAAATCATAACGGCTCTCAAAATTGACGGGCTGTTCCGTTTTCTATTCGTGAGCCCCCTCGGTTAGGTTAGGTTCAGGCAATTTAGTACATCATTTTTATGGTGTTGTGACAGCTCGACAAGATGGCCCACACACTCAACTCTGTTGAGATTTACCTCCTTTCAGTCTATCCTAGCTGCTTGTCCTTGTATCCTAGCTGCTTGTCCTTGTATCCTAGCTGCTTGTCCTTGTATCCTAGCTGCTTGTCCTTGTATCCTAGCTGCTTGTCCTTGTATCCTAGCTGCTTGTCCTTGTATCCTAGCTGCTTGTCCTTGTATCCTAGCTGCTTGTCCTTGTATCCTAGCTGCTTGTCCTTGTATCCTAGCTGCTTGTCCTTGTATCCTAGCTGCTTGTCCTTGTATCCTAGCTGC